>NC_072731.1:170952265-171150095 GCF_026930045.1 Uloborus diversus
GACATCCTCACGTACATCACAAGTGTGTGTTTTGTTTACATCCACTCGTCGCCAAGCACGAAATTGATCGCGCCAAACTGAATACAGAGATCTATCGTTAAAAAAATTTAATTTACACAATTTAAACCTTTGCCTTGTCTTAAAGTGTTGTTTTTCAATAACGTTGTGATTGGAATAATCGATTTAACAGGAAAACTAACTATAAAAGACCCAAATAAAGTGTCAGAAGGGAATTTTAGCACACCGGAACACATGTTCTTGATATAATTACACATTAGGTAAAGAAATAGGAATGTACTCACTCAAGTAAAGCTACATACGTATAATTTGAACATTATAGAACAGTAATATGAGCATTAAAATCTTGGACTCACCTTTAATTTTCCAGATTCTGGGTTTTTCCACAGCACTATCATACGCTCCATGTTAATCCTACGGGAGAAGAAGAAACACTGCCTCAGGCGGTCTTCGACCAATAGGAAAATGATACCGCGTTGTCGCAACTCTGAAAACTACGTTTTCATATAGGGACTCTAGTGGAGAGTGGTGTACCTTGGGACACTTTTCATACTTTAATTTTTAACGTCAATTATTTGAATCAAATTTAAAATCTAAAAGTCATATTAAAATACCCCAACATACTTCTATGCAATATATACACTCTGTCGCAAAAAAATATATGCACCTAGAAGAATTAGAGCCTCAATCATGAAACTCGGCACAAATGCAGTTTGGTAGCCGATATGCAAATGATTAAAAATTTCAGCGTCAATGAAACAAGGCTAAGCGCGCTATGAGCATGTGAATTGCGCAGGTGGGAGAGTTTAAAAGCATGAGTACTTGTACCGTAGAGCCATTCAATCGAATCTGTTGACTTTGGTAGACTGTATTGTGACTTAAGATGCTCTAAGACGTAAGACGTAACCGGCGGCAGCACGAACAGCTGACGGGGTTTGATAGGGGCCGTATAATAGGCCTCAGAGAAGCAGGTTGGTCCAACAGGAGTATTGGTCGGAGTGATATGGTAGTTGCTCGGTGTTGGCAACAGTGGATCACAGAAGGGAGAGGCTACCGTCGCGGAGGCTCAGGGCGTCTAAGGAACACAAATGAACGCGAGTATAGCGCAATCAGAAGAGCGGCCATGTCGGCACCGACAACGCCGAAGTTGACTTAAGGAGCCGGCGTCCATTAAGACGCTTGCCACTGACTCCACATCACAGGCAGTGTCCAGTGGATTTTTGCCGACCTCGGTCAGCTTGGAGTGTAACAGACTGGAGGCGTGTGATCTTCAGTGATGAATCCCGATTCAGTCTCAGTGCTGATGATCACCGTAACGTGTGTGGAGGCGCACCGGCCAGCGCTCCGATCCGGCATTTGTTGTCGAGCGGCATACAGCCATTTCATAAGGTGTGACAGTGTGGGGAGCAATTTCTTGGGACACACGATCACCTCTAGTTATTCTCCAAGGCACTTTTACAGCTCGCAGATACATGGACAGTATTTTGCCGACGATTGTTCTGCTTATGCTATCAAGTCGCCCAGATGCCATTTATCAGCAGGACAATGCTCGTCCACATACTACGCGTCTCTCTTAACATTGTCTTCAGGGATATGACGTACTCCCATGGCCTGCCAGGTCACCAGATCTTTCGCCAATAGAGCATGTCTGAACGTGCTGGGAAGGCAACTGTAGCCATCCTGGGGTACAGGGGAATTAACGACGCAGTTGCAAAGGCCTTCGTGAAGCTGGATTGTCTTATCGTGCAGTAGCCGCCCGTGTGCAGCGTAACCGCAGCACAATCATGCGTGTTTCGAAGCAGTGCACGGACAAGGGCCGGACAGCTCGGAAATCCGGGAGTGGACCCCGAAATGCGACGTCAACTCGCGATGACAGACACCTGGTGCGTATGGCGCTGACGGACCGCACAGCTTCATCTAGACAATTGGCAGCACAGTTGTCCACAGCAACAGGTGTTTCATTGTGTGCTTCATCAATTCCGAGACGTCTGCTGCAGCGTGGGCTGCACGCAAGGATTCTTTTATACAGGATTCGTCTCACGCAAAACCATCGCCGCCTGCGGCTACGATGTGCAAGTGCATAGGAGCTGGCATGCTGATTGGCAGCACTTTGTCTTTTCTGATGATTCCCGCTTCAATTTGTGCCACCATGATGGCCGAATTCGGGTCAGGCGGTATGCCGGTGAACGGCACATTCCGGAGTGAATTATCGAACGCCACACTGGACGAACACCCGGAGTTATGCTCTGGGGTGCCATAGCATATCATGGACGATCAGAATTGCCACGAATTGTGGGCAATTTGAACAGTACCCGATACATAAACGAAGATTTACAGCCCCAAGCTATTCCTTTTCTGCAAGGATTGCCAGGGGCTGTATTCCAGCAGGATAATGCACGTCCACATGTCGCCAGGACTGTCAAATCCTACCTTGATTCGCAGCAGATACAGCTTCTTCCTTGGTCTGCATATTCCATGGATATGTCACCATTTGAACATGTATGGAATTTCGTTGGACGGCGTCTCGCTCGTGATCCTCGTCCTGTTGCTTCGACAGACGAACTTTGGTTGCGCATACAAACAATATGGAATACTCTTCCGCAGGCAGATATTCAAACTTTGTTTCACTCCATGCCGAGTCGTGTAGCAGCTCTCATTGCGGCGCGTGGTGGCCACACAAAATACTAATTTCTATCTCTTTTTATTGTTTGTTTGGTTTGAAAATGTAATCATTTATTCGTACCCATTACCACTCAACTGTGTATTTTCACTCAACTATGATGCTTCCTTCATGGTGTTGCAATTTTCACAAACAGGAGTGTATTAAGAACCATGCATATTGCCATTGTACCTTGGAACGTGTCTTAATGTACAAAATTTTTTTGTTTGTCCGTTTTCGTGGGGCTAAGTGGAAAATAAAATATTTTTCTAATGAAACATTTTCTATTCGATTAAAAAACATATTTTTAATCAAAAAAATCAGTAAATAAGAGATTGAATTTATAAATTAAAAGAATGAAACAGTAAACGAATAATTAAATGAATAAATCAATTAATGTATGAAGAAAAATAAATGAGCGAGTAAAAGAATGAATGATTAATAAAATAAGGAAATGAATGAAAAAATAAGTGAATTACTACATGAAGGAATGTAAATGAATTACTTAATAAATGAAAATGTAAGTGATTTATATTAAAAGGTTGAGTGAGTAAATGAAACAAACTATTTCACTTTGCCCCATCCACTTTTCCCCCGTATGTACTTGACTAATGGTACAATTTATTTTAAATACAAATAAGCTTAATATTAACTAAATTAATATCATATTGAATATTAGGAGATCTCAATAATATTTAAAATATTAATTACCATAACTTTATCATTTTATAGAATTAACAATAATTTTTGACGAACAAAAAAATAGGACAATATGAGTATCATTTAAAAAAATGCCTGTATAACCAAATGTTTTAATCTTAGGCGGTATTTTTCCTGACGAATAGACTACATAGAGTACGACATAGTGAAAGTAATACCAGATAGGTGGAGCTAAAAGCAGAGTGAATATTTTTACCATTTCACTTTGCCCCGCTATTTCTCTTTGCCCCATGTTCCCTATTTCTCTTTTATAGCAAAACAAAATTCAGTTGATTAGGTTTACAAATACAAAGACAGAAAATGAAATGAAAATGAAGAAAATATTCACTTTGGAGTCATGAAATTTTCTTTTTCTCACAAAATCGTCGATTTTATTCTTTTGATGCTGATTTTTACTATGGCACCTTTTAATGGTGAAGGTCACTATTAGAGAGTACAAAAACATGGCTGCTAAAAATAGGTTGCTAGAAATTAGCAGTGTCCCAAGGTACAACACTCTCTCCTACTGAATGCGAATAATGCAATATGTACACTGGTTTTCCCATGCATTCTTTCCTAGTAGTGATCTAGTTTCTAGTATTAGTTATTATGGTAAATTTATAGTAATATTAGTAGTGACTTTTTTCTTGTGTGTGTATATATAAAATTAATTTAAATAAATCATTCTTCAGAAAGAATGAACTAACATTTTTAAAGAAATTGTTTGCACATTGAACACTTCGTTATTGTAAAGAAAGTAACTCAAACCGTTTAAACAATTACTTATCAGAAAGAGCTATTGACTAGGTATAGGGGGGGGAGGGGAGGGGAAGGCAAAGTAAAATCGAGGAACTATTTACAGCATGCTCGGAGAAAAAAGGACAAAGAAATCAGAAAATCAAACTAAAACTGGTGACCCGTTTGTAGGATGTACTGGGAAAGAGAGGAAATCAAACTAACACCGGCTTTAAGTTTTTTCTATGTTTTAGTTATTTTCGTTTGCGTTTTATCTATCCCATTTATCTTTTTAACATGAAGTAAGAGGAAACCGTGAAAAAAGTAATGGTAAATATACTTCCAACGGAAGTCCCCAGAAGTCATTATTCTTTGTCATCCATTTCTACAGCAGAAGTCTAATGGACAAGTTTTACGAGAAAAATCGATAGCTTTTAGTGCTTTTAAGGTGAAAATGCAACAGGTTTCGAATGAAGACTGAAAATGTCGTCACTGAAGAGGAAATTTGTTCTTTTAGACATCATATCAAGAAACCCATTTTTATTGTTTGTTTTCTCTTGAAGATAATTTCAAGAGAAAATAATCAGGTGGAGCTGCAAAAGAATGTACTAAAAAAAAAATCGTAACTATCTTGCTTTCGAAGGCAGGAATTTTATTTATTTATTTATTGAGCAATCACGAATTGCTTATTGTTCTCACTTGACAGTTTTTGGCGTCTTTTTATTTTATTTTCACCCCACCTTCCTCTGCTGCACCACCGTCGACCGACCCCTCCCGATGCTGCTCCTCCAGCGAAAACCGCCTCCAGGTTGCGTCCATATCCTACACACACTCGCGTACACACACACACGCCTACATACACACACACGTCTACACACACACGTCTACACACATACGCCTAACACACACAAATACACACGCCCACACACACATACACGACGTGATTGTGAAAAACAAAATTTGAATTCAAGATGTCAAAAATAAAAATTTTATTCTTTAATTATTATTTTGATTTGCGAAAATTGCGAGATGAGCTGTCTTACATCTGAAATTTACCAGTACGTCTAAAACAATTCATTCTAGAATGAAACATTGAATTGAGATATAGTTTATAACTTAAATGCTCGGATTTTCATTAAATCGAGCAGTCAGAAGAATATCATTAAATAATAATAAATTTCCTGTACTAAACAGTGCATTTCATACTAATGTAGATGTTGATGCACTCCAACTAATGATTCAATATTATATGTTGAGTTTTAAACCAAATAATATTTATCAGCCAAAATCTGAAATATTCTGAAGCGATAAATATTGCTTTTGCTGGCTGCTTTTTACTAGGGCTCGACCGATGGTTCACTATTCATTGGAAAGGGGGTGCCATTGCCTCCGAAGAGGTTGGACTTCTGCCTGTTTGGACCGCGGAAGGTATTTTATTTCCCTCCTACCACCCACAGGGTGATCCTGTGGAGGTACTCCCCTATCCGCCACCTGGGGACGCGCTCAGTGTGGGTTACAGGCTCCCGTACTGAGTCTTAAGGGCATTTCAACATGGGCTACAGATCTCAAACTTACTATTAACCCCAATAAGTCTAACTACTGTGTTTTTTCAACTGATCGGAAAAATCGTGGAACCTTCCAACCGGACTTAAGAATTGAAGACTCCGTTATTAAGCGCGTCGAAAATCACAAATACCTGGGAGTGTTTCTAGATCCAGAACTGAGATTTACAAAACATACGAAAATCACAGCAAACAAAAGTCTAAAGAAATTGAACATCCTCCGCAAACTCTGCGGCACCAACTGGGGCTCAAGATCATCAACGTTAAAAAGTACCTACTGCACCGTCATCAGGCCAGTACTCGAGTACTGTTCCCCCATTTGGGCACATGCATCCGAATCTGCCAAAGAGACTTTAGACTCAGTCCAATATAGAGCTTCCAAAATCATCATTGGTGCAGTATCCTCTACTAATAACACCAAGGCTGAACTCGGAAGTGGTCTTGTTTCCCTCGAGAACAGACGGAAACTTGCTACTGTAAAGTTCACAAATAAAACCAGAAGCCACAATAAAGACCACATTGCCCACAGAACCTTCAACGCTTGGACAGGCACATCAAGGCTTCAGAGATCATCAACGCTGCAGTTAGACAGGGATATCAGAAGAGCCATTGGTCTTGCCCATTCCTCCCTGGACATAACTCAAGAACCACTCTCTACTTTTAGACCCCTCCTAAGAGTACTAAAATCAATACCTACCTACTTGAACCATGCTCTAAGAAGGAACCAAATCAAATGTTATTACAGAAAGGCGAAGACACTATTCGTTCACTTGCAAAAGAAAACAGTGTATTAATCTACACAGATGGTTCCTTTGACATTGACTGTACTAGAGGTGGCGCAGGAATCTCCATCATTTATCCCTCAGGAAATAATGTCAAGCTTAAAATACCCACTGGCCTAATCGCCTCAAATTATACTAGCGAACTTGTTGCTATTAAAGAGGCTCCTGCTCATTGTCTTTCTTCCCCTACTCCTGAAGACCTAATAGATGAAATCGTGATTTTTTCCAAAACAAAAAATTAGAGAAATATCGCGCATTACATGAACACTTAATTAAGTGAATAACAACTATGAAGGAATAGAATAAATGAGAAGGAAACGCTCCTTGCTGATATGAAAACGTGAAGTGACTTTGAGCTAAATTACTTGGTAATTGTACTTTTTTTTTTCTTTTTAAGCTTTGGCTCTGGTAAGAAGATTAAAGCATAATGTAAGCGAAATTATAAGTAACAAGTTTAAGATTTTAGACTACAATAGAATTGTTTTTTGTTTAGAAAAAATTAATAAATCGTATATTGAAATATGTATTCTTCTAATGAGTTTTTGACTCTTTGTACAAATAAAAAAATTACTACCTCAATTTGAATTGTAAAATATATATTTTTTCTTCTTTTTGCAAAAAAACAAATAACTTATCACATTTTTACTACGTTCTAAAAGCTACGCTTAAAAAGAGAATAGTTCAATTTATTTTGTATTTTAACCGTGCTGTTAAATGATGAACACGTGCTGCCATCTAAGTCATAACGGTTCAAGCAGCCTGCGGCAACAAATTGTAAAAATTTTCAAGAATAAAAAAATGTTTCTTCAATATCTTGTCTTATATATTATTCCCTTCTCATTTTAAAACTTATCAGGCTGGCTAATGAAGAAAAATAGACTTACGGTCGAAAAATCAAGTTTTCGAAAACGTCCCTTGCTGTTTCAAAACCTTGATGCTGCCTGTAGTTCTTATGCATTTTTTAAAAGCAATGTTCTAATGCAGTTTTCCATTTTTTACGTCGCTTTCGGCAAAAAAAAAAAAAAAAAAAAAAAGCGTCTGTGTGTGTTCATATTTTAATAAAGCTTAAAGGCACTGTACTTAGTTGTTCGGGTAAATTGATAAGTTTTTTTCGGTAGAGCGTTCGGCTATAAAATATTAAAATATCTGAACTTCGGGCAAGTTTGGGCTGTCCGATATAATATCAAATTTATATTAGTATTACGCATTACATGTACTCATAACATACAAACGTAATAAAATAAATGCAGTGGGAATGCTATTTGGTGTTTCGACTCCTTTATGCAGGCTACAGTTTTCATTCGAATAAGTTGACTGTTAATCGAAGAGTGTTCTTCCTTTTTTTTTTTTTTTTTTAAAGCTTTGACTACATCCAGACCACTCAGCAGAGTGTAAGCATAAAAAAGTATTAGATTTACCTAAAGGAAATCCTTTTTGTGCAGAAAAACATTTTCATTGTATGCTGAAATGTAGATGTTTCTAATAGCAGTGTTCGACCTTTTGTACAAATGAAAAAATAATACGCCAAATTAAAACAACGAGTTTCACCCAGTAAACCTTTAATTTTTTATTCGCGCGAATACGATATAAAGCATTAAAATTATTATCAACTTCATTAGCAAGAAATCATTTTCTACTCCTCTGCTTTCTGCTGAAAAAAAAAAAAAAAAAAAAAAAAACATTTTTCTACGTTCGAAAAATTACACTTAAAAAACGGACTCAGTTTAACTGGTTTTGGTTTTGAATTTTAAGTGTTCGATTAAAAGAGAAACATGTGCGGGCATTTAAGCCGTAACTGTTAAAACAACCTTCTATGTGAAATAGTTCAATATTCAAAGATAAAAACACTTATTTTCAATCTAATTTATTACTTCTCTAGAATGTTCGTTTCAATCGCTACTTGAGATCTTCGTCATTCTTTAATCAAATTCCATGCTTTTCGAATAATTTTAAATCGTATCATGCTGGTTAATGAGAAAACATAGAAGCATGATCTTATTATTATTATTATTTTTTTTGGCAAAAAGCTTTTTTGCTGTTTTTTACTACGCATTCCTTCAATGAATAGCTTTCGAAAAGAAAGGCGCAATTGCTAGGTTTCTTGGGGTGTCGGGTTGTTAATCAGAATGGCGCCAATTCGAATCCGTGCCAATAAATATCTCTTTAATATTTCTTTTTTTCCCGTCAGTTGCTCACATGAGCAGGACTGTATTTGCTACAACCTGTTTTTTTACATGCACAATTATTGCTTTTTCACGAGTCACTACTCAGCCACACTTTTAATGATATTTATGTTTGAATTGAAAATATGTACGACCAAAAGGTGAGCGATGATCAAATTATCACAACGTTGTATTCAACGAGGTTTTGTTACTAATGTCTTTAAATTACATGCCTTCTCTTCTGCGCTAACTTTTTTTTCGGTTCTTCTTCATAATGTTCTTCCTTTGAAATTCTAAAAGAGCGAAATACCTTATGAAACGATTCGAAGCACAGTGCGGAGTTCCGCACGGGTCAACTAGTTTTTTAAATTTTATTACTACGTTTTACGTACGAACAATGATTTACAGCAGTCAAAAGTTCTTTTTTCGGGTTTATATTCCTTGCTTTCACTAAAAGTAATATCTTCCTCAGAGGAAAGCTAGATTAAAAGGTATTAATTTTCTCAGAAGCACATCTGTTGGATGCTTGAGCACAGGAGATCTTTTCATGATTTCCCTTGATACAAGTAATTGATGTATTACTCGCGTGACTGTAGGACATGAACTTGAAAATGAGATTAGTTGTGCACGAAATTGGACAATTCGGTGTGCAATAGAATATCATTGAAAGTTCATTTTAGACCAAGAATATGATGTTATTTGTATAATTATCAGGACAACACTTATGTTGCGTAGGAGATATATTATTTTTAAAAAAAAATCATTGAATGGAAAAATAACACTCAAGAATGAATGCAGCAACAATGTAATACTTATATATTATTTCTGTAGCCTGTTTTTGGAGATTTTCCTCAATTCTTGATCGATTTCTTTGATTTACACCTTATTTTAAAGCTTATCGTGCAGGCTACTGACGAAAAATAGACCCACAGTCTAAAAATTGTTTTTTCGGGCAAAAAAAACCTGTTTTAAAGAACCAGAATGAGGTTTTCTGTTAAATTTATAACTTTAACTTGCACTGTTACCGACAGCGCTGAATAGCTTGATCGGCAGAGCGTTCGACTGGTAACCAGGAGAATACGTGTTCGGGCCCACGTCCGGACATTCTGCATCAAAAAATTAGAAAAATATCGCGCATTACATGAATAACAAATATGAGGGAATACATGAGGTAGAAACGCTCCTAGCCGTTATGAAGACTTGATGCAACACGGAGCTAAATTGATACTCAATTGTAAAGTTTTTTCTAAAGCTTTGGCTCCGGGAAGAAAATTAAAGCATAATGTAAGCGAAAATATAAGTATCAGGTTTAAGATTTCAGACTACATTGGAATTGTTTTTTGTTCAGTAAAATATAATAAATCGTATGTTGAAATATAGATTCTTCTAATGAGTTTTTGACTCTTTGTACAAATAAAAAAATACTACCTCAATTTAAAAGGTAATATATATATTTTTCTTTTTTTTGCAAAAAAACAAATAGCGTATCACATTTTTACTACATTTGAAAAGCTACGCTTAAAAAAGAACTTAGTTCAATTTATTTTGTATTTTAACCGTGATGTTAAATGATGAACACGTGCTGCCATCTAAGTCATAACGGTTCAAAAAGCCTGCGATAAGAAATTGTAAAAATTTTTAAAAATAAAAACACTTATCGGCAAGAAAAAAAAATTAAAATTACCTGTGTTTTTTTTTTTTTTCGGTAGCGCGTTCGGCTATAAACTGTCTGAACTTCGGGCCAGTTAGGGCTGTCCGACATAATAGCAAATTTACAGTAATATTACGCATTACATGTACTCATAACATACAACAGATAACACACGTAATAAAATAAATGCAGTGGGAATGCTATTTGGTGTTTCGACTCCTTTATGCAAGCTGCAGTTATCATTCAGATAAGTTGACTGCTAATCGAAGGGTGTTCTTCCCCCTTTTTTTTTTAAAGCTTTGACTCCGTCCAGACCACTGAGCATAATGTAAACATAAAAAAAGTATTAGATATACCTAAAGGGAATCCTTTTTGTGCAGAAAAACATTTTTCATTGTATGCTGAAATGTAGATTTTTCTAATAGCAGTGTTTGAACTTTTGTACAAATGAAACTAGTATGTTGTGGCCATCACGAAACTTTCTTCTATATATATATTTTTTTCTGATCCTTCCCCATGCTTGACGAGGAAGCAATATTCCCAACGAAAACAAAATGACACATGCAAAAACTTGACGACTATCCCAATGTCTGAATTATTGCAAAAGCAAAGCAAAGAACGAAAATTGAAAGTTATTTTAAAAGCCTTGCTTGAATGAATTACAAATATTTTATTTGTTAACAAACATAAGATGGCAACAGTTAAAAATTTTAAATCATTGAGATAATATTTCCTATCATTTCCATACAATTAAAATCACGAGAAATACGCAGACGACAATCTATTACGATTTATCTTTCTTATTGTTGCATTAATAAAAATATTTTTATTCGCAAAAAAAAAAAAAAAAAAAAAAAAAAAAAAAAAAAAAAAAAAAAAAAAAAAAAAAAAAAAAAAAAAAATCAACACCTCTTGGAGCGATCGGCGTCAAAATAGAACCAAAGCCTGTTTACATATGGATTCACATATATCCCAAATTTCAACCAGAACGTAGCATTACTTCTTGAGATAGGGCACTCAAAATGGAAAAAAAGAACGGGTGATTGCGCTGCCCCCTTTTTAGCTGTTGACACAAAAATAAAATCAGTTCTTATACCCACTAAGGGCTACTTGCCGATAAATTTTTCTTTCATTCTGTTCATTATTTCTTGAGATACAGCAGTCACAATTGACGACAAAAAACGTTCTATAGCTCAACCCCCGTTTGAGTTATTGACACCAAAATTGAATCAGCACCTGTTCCTGTTAATACCAACATATGGACCAAATTTTGTTTAATTCCGCCAGTAACTTCCTGAGGAATAGCAAGCACGCGTAACTCGAAAAACGTCCCATTGCTCCACCCCCCTTGGAGGAATTCGCGCCAAAAACTAATGGGCACAAGTTCACATAGGGGCACATATGTGTACTAAATTTCGTTCGATTTCATGCGGTAGTTTTTGTTGTAGAGCGGCCACAAAAAATTGGTCACACACAGACGTGACACACATACATACACACATACATACATACACAGACACACAGACAGACAGACATTTTCCAAAAATGGTTGAAATGGACTCAGCACACCTCAAAACGTTCGAATCCGTCAAAATTCGAAATTCGAAAATTTGCACGAATCCAATACTTTCTTCTATATATTAGATATAGAAGAAAGTAAAAATACTACGCCAAATTAAAACTACGAGTTTCAACCAGTAAATCTTTAATTATTTATTCGAATACGATATAAAACATTAAAATTGTTATCAACTTCACACATTAGTAAGAAATCCTTTTCTACTCCTCTGCTTTCGACTGAAAAAAAAAAAAAAAAAAAAACATTTTGTCGACGTTCGAAAAATTACACTTAAAAAACGGACTCAGTTCAACTGGTTTTGGTTTTGAATTTTAAGTGTTCGATTAAAAGAAAAACAAGTGCGGGCTTTTAAGCTGTACAGGTTAAAGAAGCCTGCTATGGGAAATGTTACTTCTCTAGAATGTTTGTTTCAATCGCTACGTGAGATCTTCCTCATTCTTTAATCAAATTCCATGTTTTATGAATAATTTTAAATCGTATCATGCTGGCTAATGACAAAACATAGACGCATGATCTTATTATATTTTTTTCGGCGAAAAACCTTTTTGCTGCGTTTTATTACGCATTCCTTCAATGAATAGCATTCGAAAAGGAAGGCACAGTTGCTAGGTTTGTTGGAGCGTCGTACTGTTAATCAGAATGGCGCCAGTTCGAATCCGTGCCACTAAATATCTCTTTAATGTTTCTTTTTTTTCCGTCAGATGCTCACATGGGCAGGACTGTATTTGCCACAACCTGTTTTTTCACATGTAAAATTACTGATTTTTCACGTGTCACTCATTCACACTTTTAATGATATTTATATTTGCATTGAAAATACGTTCAACCAAAAGGGGAGCGATGATCAAATTATCACAACGTTGTATTTAACGAGGTTTTGTTACTGATGTCTTCAAGTTACATGCCTTCTCTTGCGCGCTTACTTTTTTCCGTTTACTTTTTTCGTTTTTTTTTCATAATATTCTTCCTTCGAAATTTTTAAAGAGCGAAATGCCTTATGAAACGATTCGAAGTACAGTGCGGAGTTCCGCACGGGTCTACTAGTGTATACCTATTTTGAAACTCATTACATGGCTGCCAACATTGAAAGATGAAAAATCGGGAGACTTGTGCATACAGTTAGGGAGACTTTGCATGACTAAATTTAACGACATAACAGTGTGAAAGGGATATTTAAATATAAGTAAGAATGTCTTAAACTAAACCTGCATAGGACCCTGAATTCGACGTCCAGAAATTTGGCAGGAAACGAAATTCGTAAATTAAGATTACTATTATCACCTTTTTGTAGTTGAAAAAAATATAAAAAGTTTTAAAAGAGGCGTTTTTTCCCCTCTTGACATGAATAGAGTGAAAAATAGACATACCTTGCAGCAGGTAAAATGTTAGGAAATTCAGACAAAAATCAGGAACTTTACCGCACTTTTAAGAAATTAAATTTTTATTAAATAGATCAATCAGTGATCAATATCTTTATTTTAAAAGAAAAACAAAATAAACACGTTTCAATAACGATCAGACAATTTTCATATTCGTTTAAGAAGGGGTTTCGTTTTCACGATTGTGACCGTGTTACTGCAGGGAATTTTCCTGAATCCCTATTCACTGAAAAATCCCCTGTTTTTAGGGAATTTAGTTGTTTTTATAAAAACTCGAGAGATAATTTCTTTGTTAGGAACTTCGGAAGAAGGCTGGCTCGGCTCTTAGGGTAGGCGGCCGCCTAAGGCGGAAGATTTTAGGAGCGGCAAATTTCGAAATTGAAACATTTTTTTTTAAAGTATGAATGTCTGTTTAGCGTCATAAAATTCATTGCTTCAATGCTAAAAAAAATAAAAAAATAATCATAATTTGAAATGTCTACCAGTGTTTCGATATGCAAAACATAGTTTGGAACTAAACATGAAATTAAATTTAATTTTATAGGCGGCAAATTGCATGATTTAAAAGTCTTTTGAAAATATTGATATATGTTTCAGTGCCATAAGTAACACTACTTTAATGTTAAAAAAGATAATTTAAAGTGTGTACCAGTTCTCGTATATGCAAAACCCAGTTTGGAATTTTCAATGGGGGGGGGGGGAGGCACTTGTCAATGTCCCTTAGGGCAGCAGAACTACTAGAACCGTCCCTGGCAAGAAGGCGTCAAAATTTATACGTTTCCGAATCGGGCGTGCTGGCATCCATGTCATAATGAAGTATTTAATTCGAAACATTGTCTGTGGGGCAGAGAACAGTCATTGATTTCGTTCAGTAAAAGTTGATTGAAAAATTATCGTTAAAATATGTATAATTCAAAAGAAGCAATGATTTTAAATTAATTTGTTTTTTCTTCAAAGAAATTTGTGGGGAAAAACGACAACGTAGTCCAAATAAGACCTACCATGGCCTAATGAATTATGAACTATTTTTCTAGTGTCATCGAATCACAAGAAAATACGACGGTACACAACATTTTCCTTTTTGAATTCGTCTGCTACGTAAATTAGGCTTTCTAGAACAATCAACAACTTTTCTCGTACTATTAAACTACAACTAGTAGACCCGTGCGGAACTCCGCACTGTACTTCGAATCGTTTCATAAGGCATTTCGCTCTTTGAAAATTTCAAAGGAAGAATATTATGAAGAAAAACCGAAAAAAGTAAACGGAAAAAAGTAAGCGCGCAAGAGAAGGCATGTAACTTGAAGACATCAGTAATAAAACCTCGTTAAATACAACGTTGTGATAATTTGATCATCGCTCCCCTTTTGGTTGAACGTATTTTCAATGCAAATATACATATCATTAAAAGTGTGACTGAGTGACACACTTTTAATGATATGTATCAGTAATTTTACATGTGAAAAAACAGGTTGTGGCAAATACAGTCGGGCCCATGTGAGCATCTGACGGAAAAAAAAGAAGCATTAAAGAGATATTTAGTGGCACGGATTCGAACTGGCGCCATTCTGATTAACAGTACGACGCTCCAACAAACCTAGCAACTGTGCCTTCCTTTTCGAATGCTATTCATTGAAGGGATGCGTAATAAAACACAGCAAAAAAGTTTTTCGCCGCCGCAAAAAATTTAATAAGATCATGCGTCTATGTTTTGTCATTAGCCAGCATGATACGATTTAAAATTATTCGTAAAACATGGAATTTGATTAAAGAATGAGGAAGATCCCACGTAGCGATTGAAACAAACATTCTAGAGAAGTAACATTTCCCATAGCAGGCTTCTTTAACCTGGACGTCTTAAAAGCCCGCACTTGTTTTTCTTTTAATCGAACACTTAAAATTCAAAACCATAACCAGTTGAACTGAGTCCGTTTTTTAAGTGTAATTTTTCGAACGTCGACAAAATGTTTTTTTTTTCAGTCGAAAGCAGAGGAGTAGAAAAGGATTTCTTACTAATGTGTGAAGTTGATAAAAATTTTAATGTTTTATATCATATTCGAATAAATAATTAAAGATTTACTGGTTGAAACTCGTAGTTTTAATTTGGCGTAGTATTTTTTCATTTGTGCAAAAGTTCAAACACTGCTATTAGAAAAATCTACATTTCAGCATACAATGAAAAATGTTTTTCTGCACAAAAAAGATTCCCTTGATGTATATCAAATACTTTTTTTTATGTTTACATTATGCTCAGTGGTCTGGACGGAGTCAAAGCTTTTTTTTTAAAAAAGGGAAGAACACCCTTCGATTAGCAGTCAACTTATCTGAATGATAACTGCAGCCTGCATATAGGAGTCGAAACACCAAATAGCATTCCCACTGCATTTATTTTATTACGTGTGTTATCTGTTGTATGTTATGAGTACATGTAATGCGTAATATTACTGTAAATTTGCTATTATGCCGGACAGCCCGAACTGGCCCGAAGTTCAGACAGTTTATAGCCGAACGCTCTACCGAAAAAAAAAAAAAAAAAAAAAACCATAGGTAATTTTAAATTTTTTTTCTTGCCGATAAGTGTTTTTATTTTTAAAAATTTTCACAATTTGTTATCGCAGGCTTTTTGAACCGTTATGACTTAGATGGCAGCACGTGTTCATCATTTAACATCACGGTTGAAATACAAAATAAATTGAACTAAGTTCTTTTTTAAGCGTAGCTTTTCAATTGTAGTAAAAATGTGATACGCTATTTGTTTTTTTGCAAAAAGAAGAAAAAAATATATATTACCCTTTAAATTGAGGTAGTATTTTAAGAGTCAAAAACTCATTAGAAGAATCTATATTTCAAAATACGATTTATTATATTTTACTGAACAAAAAACAATTCCAATGTAGTCTGAAATCTTAAACCTGATACTTATATTTTCGCTTACATTATGCTTTAATTTTCTTCCCGGAGCCAAAGCTTAAAAAAAAAACCTTACAATTGAGTATCAATTTAGCTCCGTGTTGCATCAAGTCTTCATAACGGCTAGGAGCGTTTCTACCTCATGTATTCCCTCATATTTGTTATTCATGTAATGCGCGATATTTTTCTAATTTTTTGATGCAGATTGTCCGGACGTGGGCCCGAACACGTATTCTCCTGGTTACCAGTCGAACCCTCTGCCGATCAAGCTATTCAGCGCTGTCGGTAACAGTGCAAGTTAAAGTTATAAATTTAACCGAAAACCTCATTCTGCTTCTTTAAAACAGGCTTTTTTTGCCCGAAAAAACAATTTTTAGACCGTGGGTCTATTTTTCGTCAGTAGCCTGCACGATAAGCTTTAAAATAAGGTGTAAATCAAAGAAATCGATCAAGAATTGAGGAAAATCTCGCGTAGAAACCAAAAACAGGCTACAGAAATAATATATAAGGATGAACCATGAAAAAACAAAATTTACCGTAAAATAAGAAATGTAAATTTTGGCAAGACTTATTTGAAATAACATTTGCAACAGTTCTGCTTGTCGATAAACTGATTGTTGATAACACTTTTTTATCACTTAGGAACTAAGATGACGATAAAATCACGCTCTAGCGAATATTGCGAATATTTGCTATCCGACATTAAAAACAAAAATAATAATTTGAATTTTGAAATTTTGAATTCAAATTATGTGTTTTTGCAATCTCAAGGACAGTATGTATAGTTGTGTGTGCAAGTGGTGTGTATATGCACGTAGGCGTGTGTGTATGGATGGGAAAACGCGAGCGTGTGTGTAGGACATGGACGCCACCGCCCAGGAAAAGCGCTCAGGACCGGAGGAGCCGCGCCTGCAGAGGCCGGTGGTGCTGCAGAGGCCCCTGGTCCAAGCTGAAAAAGGAACCGGACATCAAAGACGGTCAAGTGAGGACAATAAGCAATCGTGATTGCTCAAAAAAAAAAAAAAAAAAAGATTTTACATGATTTTATTTATCGCACTCACCTTGCAAAATGATTGTATTAATTATTTATTCACATCTATACAAGTACTATAAAGGGAGAGAACGAACTTAGTATGTTTGTTTATGTGTGGAGAGAATTACACTTTTCAATTTGTTTTATCAGTTTTAATTATTTCCACCTACTCATCATATTGTTTACTTATTCATTTCATTTTACTCGTTCAATAATTAAGTATCAATGGTTTGTACATAAGTAATTTATGAAGTGTTTTAAAATATCTTGACCGCTCCATGTAACAGAGAGGAAAAGGCAACATTTAAAGAAATCGTTCTAACCATAAAGAAAAAATACAATTACAGGACAAGTATTGAATGAAATAATGACCCTAAATCTGTTATTCTGTTTACAACTTCAAGGAAAAAACTTTTTTTTTACTTGTGCAAATGTGGACATTCAACGGATCAAATTAACTGTCAGAAATAAAGAATTACTTTCAGCTTGTTGTTTGACAAATTAATTCAAAATACCTAACTAATCATGAAAGCTATAATATTAAGTCTTCTTAAAACTGTTACCAAATTGATTGTAACTGTTCACTTAATTTTCGAAATGACTGTAATAGGATGAACAGTCTGTAACATAGAAAATGTTAGCTTATCAATAATAAAGTAAGTTAAGAAATACCAGTCTTTAAAAAAAGTTTTTTTTGAGTGATTTGTTTTCCCCGAGTTCTGTTGAAACTTTATTTTTATGTAAAATATATAGTATTGTAACTGATTATTACTTCCTTCTATATCTAATATATAGAAGAAAGTATTGGATTCGTGCAAATTTTCGAATTTCGAATTTTGACGGATTCGAACGTTTTGAGGTGTGCTGAGTCCATTTCGACTATTTTTGGAAAATGTCTGTCCTGTCTGTGTGTGTGTATGTATGTGTGTGTGTATGTGTGTGTGTATGTGTGTGTGTCACGTCCTGTGTGTGACCAGTTTTTTGTGGCCGCTCTACAGCAAAAACTATCGCATGAAATTGAACGAAATTTGGTACACATATGTGACCCTATGTGAACTTGTGCCCATTGGTTTTTGGCGCGAATTCCTCCAAGGGGGGTGGAGCAATGGGACGTTTTTCGAGTTACGCGTGCTTGCTATTCCTCAGGAAGTAACCTGGCGGAATCAAATAAAATTTGGTCCATATGTTGCCCCTAACTGGAGCAGGCGCTGATTCAATTTTGGTGTCAATAGCTCAAACGGGGGTTGAATTATAGAACGTTTTTTGTCGTGAATTGTGACTGCTGTATCTCAAGAAATAACGAACGGAATCAAACAAAAATTTTTTGACAAGTAGCCCTTAGTGGGTATAAGAGCTGATTTTATTTTGGTGTCAACAGCTAAAAAGGGGGTAGCGCAATCGCCCGTTCTTTTTTTCTATTGTGAGTGCCCTATCTCAAGAAGTAATGCTACGTTCTGGTTGAAATTTGGAATATATGGGAATCTATAATGTAAACAGGCTTTGGTTCAATTTTGGCACCAATCGCGCCAAGAGGTGCTGATTTATTTTTATTATCATTATTTTTTAGCGAATAAAAAGAGTTTTATTAATGCAACAATAAGAAAGATAAATCGTAATAGGATTGTCGTCTGCGTATTTCTCGTGATTTTAATTGTATGGAAATGATCGGAAATATTATCTCAATGAATTAAAAATTTTAACTGTTGCCATCTTATGTTTTTTAATAAATAAAATATTTGTAATTAATTCAAGTAAGGCTTTTAAAGTAACTTTCATTTTCGCTCTTTGCTTTGCTTTTACAATAATTCAGACATTGGGATGGTCGTCAAGTTTTTTGCATGTGTCATTTTGTTTTTGTTAGGAATATTGCTTCCTCGTCAAGCATGGGGAGGGATCAGAAAAAGGAAAAATATAGAAGAAAGTTTCGTGATGGTCACAACATACTAGTTTATATTGTTGCTGAACTTTAGCACAATCTTGAATCATATTTTAACTAGTTTAAACGCCAAATGATTTAGAACTGGGACACATAATAGTATTTTTCTTGTTCCAGAGCAAGATATTTTTGAACCCTCTAAAAATTACTTACGTACAAACTATTGGATACTTGATTAAACACATTAACTGGAGAATCAGTAAAAAAACGTGATTAATTGGTTATTAAATTGATTAAAGCACTATCTAAAGTCCTCGGTCCTGGCTTGCTCCATTTTCGTGAGACTGCTAAAAATCATCTGCTTAGAAATGAAAATGTCTAATTTTGATCTGATTTATGATAACACACATTGGGTACATAGCTATTCTCAGCGGAGAAGCTTTTACCTGTAATAATCTCAATCTTTTTCCGTATTCTATTTCCAGGACAATACACACGAAGGATGTACATTACATAGGAATGAAGGATCGCCCAGGGGTATTGGCGGGAATCGAACCCGCGCCTCTCTCTGCTTACGAAGCAGTTGGCCGCAACCCACACGGCCACCGAGGCCCCGAAAATATCTAACTGCTCATTGTTTTCTAAGCAGTATTCATTCCTAAATAAGGAAGTGTTCTGCTCATTTTTTTCTAAGCAGTATTCATTCGTAAATAAGGAAGTATCTGCTCGATTCAAGTACGAAGACAAATTTGAGAGTGGAATTACTTATTCGCATGCGTGAAATACTTAAACGAGGGGAAAATTAACGCGTCACCCATGAAAGTGTTTTAATTAGCAAGTGTCTCTTCTTTGAAATTGTTTTTTAAAGTTGCTAGAAGAAAGAAGTGCTAAGAATGTTTACACAGCACGTTTATTTAAGAGCCATTCCATTTCAGATCAGGCAGGGTCTGTCACATGACCATCACCGATTTTTTGAAAAAATTACAGTAGTTACAACTAAGGGACATATGAAATATCCCAAAAGGATTTTGCAAGAAAATTTTTTTTTCTTCAGTTACAGCCTATTAAAATTCTGCACAAATCCGCCATTTTGGAAAAAACCGGCAAAACACTCCATTTGAAATGGGACACTATTTCAAAAGTATTTAACCTATTCGAATAATTCTTTTTTCTAAAAATAAATAAGGACCCATATATCCTCTAGACATCATTTTTGAAAGTTTAGTTAGATTTTTTGATAAAGAAAAAATTCATTTTTGCCGCGAAAAAAACAGCATTTTTACCGATTTCATTATTTTTTTTTCTCCATGAAAAAAAGTTTTTTTTTTACTAAACGGAGATGGCAGTCTAAAGCCCTTATATGATAGTTTCATAACATATTTTATTAGAATCCTTGGATGCATACAGCCTCGGAAATAAAATTTGAAATTTTGAAGATTTCAAAAATTAGCGATTTTGAAGTGATTTTACTCAAAAAAACCCATTTTTTAAAAATCTAAAAATTGGCTCATTTGAACCCCATATAATGCTTAACAAGTGGATAGACCACCGCATCCAGTATTTTTTCCCATAAAATGTTTTATGATTTTTTGAAAAGTGACCTTATCGCCCATGGCATGCATGTAAAATAAAAATTTCTAATAATTTCAGTCACTGAAAATCTGATCATATTAATGGATTAATGCCCTAATAGCTACAATGATGGTGCACTTTATCAGCAACAAATAAAATTTTACTGACTTTTAATAATATAGCAATATCAAACCGCTTTTGATGAACCAGGTCAATTCGTCTTTTTGATAAGGACTCCTGTGTGTAGCCTTTAGATAGAAGAGCCTTTGGTGATTATATTAATGACTAATTCAGTGGCTCCCAAAAGCGTTCGTACACCTTGAAATTTGTAGTAAAACCAAAATAACGCAAAACTGAATTCGCATATGAAGTCCAATTTTTTTTCACATCATTCCTATGCCATTCTGAATAAAACCCAGCAGTTTTTTTTTTTTTTTTCCAAAATATCTGATGACTCAGTCAATTCGCCTTTTTGTATTTCGTTATATAAATATGCTTTTCTGTTGATCAGCGCCTAATTGTTATGGGAGCTGAGCTCCCATACTTCCTTATTTGTTTTACTCGAATTTTTGTATTTTTGACCGAATTCAGGCCACTTAAGCATTAAAACAAGTTCTGAAGACTATAGGGATCCTGCACTTCTTTTGTTAGAAATTGGATCCCTGGCTATAATAGTCACCTTTAGTGAGATCTGTTTGGTTACCTCAACTTACAACCATGTTCAATTGATTACTTCTCTCATAAAACAGGTGGGCTTTTTAAATTCTTAAACTACAAGTGAGTTTTACGGTTTGAATTTAATATAAATATTCTTACGTATAAAAGTAATCATACGAGGTAGGATCCAAAAATTATGTGACAACATTCGCCCAATGACAACCAAAAGCACGAAATTAAAATTAATCGTTTTAAATGCATTGTATTGTTCTCCTCTTTGATGATTTTCCCTGTCGTGTAATTGAGTTGAAGAGAATGACTATTGAAAGAGAAAAAATATGATTTGTTGCTGCATATAGAAAGTAACGGTGAATGCATAGCTTTTGGAGACGAAATAAACTAATATTTATTTTTAAAAAAAGGAAAGATTTTAACTGTTACTGATAAAGTACATCATTATCATAGCTAGTCATTAATATAATTACCAAAGGCTCTTCTATCTATAAACTACACACAGAGTCTTACAAAAGGACGAATTGACTGGATCATCAAAAGCAGTTTGTTACTGATATATTATTAAAAAGTCAGTAAGATTTTAGTTGTTCCCCTGATAAAGTGCACCGTTTTTGTAGCTATTAGGCATTAATAATAATCAGATTTTCAGTGATTGAAATTATTAAACATTTTTATTTTTACATGCATGCCATGGGCGATAAGGTCACTTTCAAAAAATCATAAAACATTTTATGGGAAAAAATACCGGATGCGGTGTCTATCCACTAGTTAAGCATTATATAGGGTTCAAATGAGCCAATTTTTAGATTTTTAAAAAATGGGTTTTTTGAGTAAAATCACTTCAAAAATCGCTAATTTTTGAAAATTTTCAAAATTTCAAATTTTATTTACAAGGCTGTATGCACTCAAGGATTCTAATAAAATATGTTATGAAACTATCATATAAGGGCTTTAGACTGCCATCTCCGTTTAGTAAAAAAAACTTTTTTTTCATGGAGAAAAAAAATCATAAAATTGGTAAAAATGCAGTTTTTTGGCGGCAAAAATGAATTTTTTTCTTTATCAAAAAACCTAACTAAACTTTCAAAAACGATGTCTAGAGGATATATGGGTCCTTATTTATTTTTAGAAAAAAAAATTATTCGAATAGGTTAAATACTTTTGAAATAATGTCCATTTCAAATAGAGTGTTTTACCGGTTTTTTCCAAAATGGCGGATTTTGTGCAGAATTTTAATAGGCTGTAACTGAAGAAAAAAAATTTTTCTTGCAAAATCCTTTTGGGATAGTTCATATGTACCTTAGTTGTAACTACTGTATTTTTTTCAAAAAAAATCGGTGATGGTCATATGACACTTTTCATATCTGCCTGCCTGATTTGAAATGGAATGACTCTTAAGTAATGAGTTAAAATCTCCATCTTCGATTTATACTAAGACTTAAGTGCGAGCTGAAACTTTCCGCCTTACATTTTATGTAACTCTGTGTGTGATGTTTCATCGGAAGGATAGGATAAATCGGATCGGCAATAAACTGAATGCGAAACATAGTTTAGGCTTGTTTCCAAATAGAAAGCCACCTATGCAGTAACAGCGTTTTTCAATTTAAAAGAAATTGTCAAGCAGGCGCGGGAGATGTTTCTAAAATTGCGGAAGCAGTATTTTGCTGTATTGTAACAGGTCAGTATATTATTTTTCTTCTTAAATTATATGTTTCTTAAAATAGCTTACTATGATGTTGGTATACTTATATTTTGTATTATTAATAAGACAGACGATGAGCGAAAGGGGAAATACGTTTTTGCTTATAATTATTTGATGAATTTTTTAAGAATAGTCATTTCTATACATTTGAATCAATTTTTCGAAGTGATATATTTCAACCTAAATTAGATCAGATAACCATTTTTTTAATGAAAAATTTGGTGTGTAAAATGCCACTTTTTGCGTGTTTATTTTTTTATAGCTTTCATTGATTAAAAACTTTTAAAATGTTCCATGCAAATTGTATACTCTTTTTTTCTTTATTTTGTTCGCGTTTTCGTTACGTATGTGCCAAATGCAGCTGGGGAATTATTTAAATGGATCTTTTAATACAGCATTTGTTATTTTTTTCTTATGACAACAGCTCTGATGTTATTAATTTCTCCCAGATTAGAGCTATTGGTTTCTTAAACACTAATTAGTTTTACATATCTTACCAAATATAATGAATTGAATATGTAGCTAATGCTCAATAATTTTCTTGAACTAAAATATGTGTTTTTATGTTTCAGACTTATTTATGCCATAAACACTATACATTATGAAGAAATTTTATATTACCTTTAAATTGTATTTATGCAAATACTAAACGTTTTTAAAACTTCATAGTGTACATAATGTATCGTGCAGACTTGAATGATGGATAATGCTGGGGTACCCTCCCCTTTAGGGCAATGGCACACCCCTAAAACCACAAAGACCTCCCAAATCGGAAGCCCCCCAACTGAAGAAAATGCCCCTCACCCCCCCCCCCCCCCCCAAATTTCAATGGCGCAGTCTGCGCAATGACCCCTTTCCTAGGTGGGCACCCCTGGATAATGTCACGGAGAATACGGAATGACTGCTCATTTTATAAAACGGCTACGCGTGCTTGAAAATTACAGATTGTAGTCAAATGTATCTGTAATGTTCAAGCATGTGTAGCTGTTTTATAAAATCAGCAGTGAATCAGTTTCTACGTAGGAGCAGTGGGTTTATAAAATTTATTCATTTTTCTGCCTCATCCGTAGAAGCAGACTATTTGGTGACAATGTTATGCTTATTTTTTAACCGACTTCAAAAAGGAGGCGGTTATCAGTTCATACCGTATGTATGTTTTTTTTTTTTTTTTTTTTTTGTCCACTCATAGCGTCTCACCTAGTGAACCGATTTTGATGATTCTTTTTTTAATGGATAGGGGATGGCTCAACTTAGGTCCCATTACTTTGTTTGACCATATTTGTTCTTTAGAAAAAAAGTTATGGGCAAAAAACAGTAAATTTTATGCAATTAAAATGATATTGTAGCGAAGTTCGCACTTTTCATTCGTGGATAACGGTGGCTCAGTGGTAGAATTCTCGCCTCCCACACGAGCGACCCGGGTTCAAATCCCGACTAGGATAAAGTGAATTTTACTAAAATTTTGTTTCTACTGTTTCCCGTATTTTCTCGAATGTTCTATTAATTTCTGTATCTTTCCAAGTCTGGAAAGTTCCAGCACTTTCTCAAGTTGTATATAAGGAGATGTAACGTTCATTCGTGGTTCTGAATAAAGATCTCGAGTTGAGAATAACGAGTATTCGCTTCATTTGGCTTTCACATTGTCTTCGCTATCTTCATCTACGCAATAATATGAAACTCATTGTTATAAAAGTTTGGTGCCATATAACAGTAACATTAATAGTAATTGTAATGATAATTTTGAATAAAGGCTTTTCTAAAGCAATACAGTGATATAGAGCCGAACTTCTTACTAGGTAACTTCTTACTTTTACTGAAATATCTACATTTACACTAAAAAGAATGAAATAAAAAATTTTTGAAAAAAAAAAAAAAAAAATAGAACCGACTTCAAAATTGCTCTAAAAAGTGAAAAATAATTTTATTCTTTAAACACCATCGATAATACTTTTAAACATAATTTTTGAAGTTGGCGCAAAAACAAAAAGTGAAATCCATTGTAACCATGCTTCGTTCATATTTTTATCAAAAAATCATCCAAAGTTAGGAACGGAACAGTTATATCGTTACTCAAATATGCTGTCATCAATGCGTAATGCATGTGGTAGTGAAGAAACTAGACCTGGTAAAATTTATACTTGTAGTTGAGTTATGGCTGTGAATGATTTTATCGATCGTTTTTGCGCCAACTTCAAAAATTATGTTTAAAAGTATTATCGATGGTGTTTAAAGAATAAAATTATTTTTCACTTTTTAGAGCAATTTTGAAGTCGGTTCTATTTTTTTTTTTTCAAAAATTTTTTATGTGCTTTTGTATTGTTCACACAGGTGTGCCCACCTTGGGGGAGGGGGGTCATATCGCAGACCGCGCCATTGAAATTTTTCGGGGATTTGTTTTGAGGGGTATTTTTTATTGGGGGGGGGGCTCTTTCTCTTCGGGGTCTTTGCAATATTTAGGGGGTGGGGTGCGTCCTTGCTCTGAGAGGGGGTGGGAATCTCTTATTAACATACCCATGTCTTTTCATTTTCCATCATGTTGATTCCGAAATATTTTGATATAATTTTAAGAGCTGCCTTTGTGCCTAACTTATATTAATTTTTCAATCGTTTCACTTACAATAGGATATATGTGTTGTTATAACAGGATTCTTAGAATTTAGTCCAAATATGGTTAGATCTCGATAACTCGAAACTTTATAATTCGAATATTCCTTTATCTCGAAGTTCTCATTGGATCCCATACTCTTGAGACAGTTATGGGAACTTCACATAGCTTAAACTACCAATAACTCAAACGTTTTGGCTGGTCCCTTGGGACTTCGAGTTATAAAGAGTTGAAGAATCTTTAAACACATTACTTACTCTAAATGGCTCGAAGCATTTTGACATATAATTGAAAATTAAGAGTTCTTACTTTTGAAACATATTTCCTTCTCAAAAAGTATTCATCATGTTCTCATTTTTCAAACACCGCTTCAATCAAGAGTGATACACGTGCTTTCTTTTGAGACACCACTGTATTTAAAAGTGTAAAAGTTATCTTAAAAATAAATACATCTGTATCTTGCACCTGTATTCTTGAATAGAGCGTTATCTCAAAAATGAGTTCATGGTGGATCATTTTTGAGAAGGGGATATATTTCTAAAGTAAGAACTCTTGTTTTTCAATTTTAAGCCCAACTGTTTCGGAGCCATTTCGCATAAGTGATGTGCTTAAAAATAAACTATTTTATCTCAATTATATGTAACCTGTTTCAACAGTGCGATCTTTTAATAATCGTGTCACAGTTAACACTTTCAGATAGTTAGCAGAAAAGTAGATTTGAGCGTTTCGACAAGTGAAGGTTATAACCGAGTGAAACATTTAAAGTTAGCTACTGTACGCATAAATTATCTCTTAATATGGAATCATTAATGGTATTGTGTGTTTCAATCACCAGTTTCTCAAAAGAATAATAACGATTTTTTCGCTGAAGATTTCTTATATTCAGTTCTCAATTTTGGTGAAATTTAAATCTAATGTCAATCTTGTGAAAAGAAAGTAATGCATCAAAGTTGAACTCAAACATCAAAATGGAATTTTTTTTTCAAAGAAAGGATTGCTCCGGCTAAAGGGAAAGTGATGCTTTCCGGATTTTGGACAGTACGGGACCACAGTATTGATTCTAAACCGTGACATCGAACCTAATAAGGAGCTGTACACTGTTATAACCAGAGGTTCCAGAGAGTGAATATATTCCCCCTAAGGTGAAAGCATGGTGACCAAGGGTGCCATACTGGCCAGGAAGTAAAGCAGAGGTGCGAAAGTAGCAGACAGTCGCAGACAGGGGTGCCAAAACAGCAAGCAATCGCTAAATGACTTGCTGGCGCATGCGCTTCCGGCATACATTCACCAGTCAACCACTTCAATATGGCGGACGAATGATAGGTTGCACTACGCGTGGCTTCTACGTCTTTCACATTGAATGAAGTACACTATTGGATTAAATCTCAACTTTTGTAGGATAATTCTTTAAAATAACAAGTAAGTACAGCTTTTGATCACTTTGTAGCTTTTAGGGCTTTCAAACATAGTTAAAAGTACGTTTAATGGTTTTTAGTTACCGTTAGTCCGTTACGATATCGTAGTACCGTTAGTTGTTTATTTTCAGGTTACCGTTACTGTCGTGAAAATTCCATCATTCAAAGCGCTACTAAATGTATCTATCATTATTTTCTTGAGTATTGGATAAGCAACATTTAATCACCGAAATAGTAACCGCAATGATATTTGCAATCATCAACAAGTGAGAGCCTAAATAAAAATGATTCTTGTGCTTCGTGTAGCGATTGCAAAAAATAAAAAAGAAATCTCTCTCCGTCTATCTTTTTCTTTTGCTTTTTCGTTCAAGTGTTTGAATCATTTCCTGTTAGCGGTTACTCGATAGTGTTAGGAATTTATTTAAATTTGTAACTGTCGAAAAATTTTATGCGCATTTTATTTTATTGTTATTTTGATAGAAATTTTGAACGTTTGAGAAACGATTTTGTTTTTTCCGTAACTTTAAAATCCCAGAATATTTTTGGCTGTTCATGTAAATAATTCATAAGTACATCTACACTTTACTTTCGGTGCGGTTATTTCTCACAAACGATCATTAACTTAACTATGATTATTCAAATAATTACTCGTCTTTAACTTTAAATATATTTGTGACAACTCTTTGATACCAAATAAAGTCTGTAGATATTTATTGTTTTATTCATTTTTAATATTACTTTGTAAAAAAAAAAAAAAACTCATCAGCACGCAGAATTTTTTCACAAGTTTTTTACCGCCCCGAGAGTTATTATAATTATTATTATTCATTTTATTTATTTTTAAGAAAAGGATAAAAATTTCACAGGTCCGCAATGTTTTTCATTTGTTTTTACCGACCCGTGGGTCAAAAGAGGTTGAGAAACACTAATGTAGAGAACGATCAGATGAATTAAAGCCGTGAGCACTTCTTAACTATGTTGAAAACTCTGAAATATGGTCAAATGCTGTAATTACAAGTTTTAATCATTTCCAGTACTGAGTTCATGCAATGTGAAAAGTGTGCAAAACATAGACTATCATGAATCAAAACAAAACTATTAAAAAAAGAAAAATACACAACTGTATTCAAAAACGCACACAATACGGGGGAGGGGGGATCTACAGTAAGGGTGCCATTTCTCTCTCCGAAGGTTCATTCTTTTCACCCCGGCTGCCTATTTTTTAAAAGGTGCCTGTTTTTCACCCTATTTAGAGGTGCGATTTCGGCTCCGCATTGGGTGCCGCTGGTGAACAAGCGTTTCACCCCTGAAAGGTGCCGAATGCATCCTGTAGTTTTAACAGTGTATGCATACATTCTCCAGGGGCACCCCCGCCAAGGGTGATGGCACAACTCCTTCAAGTGCTGGGGAGTACCCCCCACCCGGGAATGAGAAACCCTAAAATGAAATCAAAAACCCTGTCAAATACCCTTCCCCCTAAAAATTTCAATGATGCAGTGGGCGCCATGAGCCCCCCTTCCCCTTAGTGGGCATCACTGCATTCTCTACTGATATGGAAACATTAATGGTTCTGTGCGTTTCAGTGACCAGTTTCCCAAAAGAAAAGTAAAGATTCCTCCCCCCCCTCTGTAGTTTTACATTCTGTCATCAGTTTTGGTGAATTTGAAATAAAATTTTATTGAAAAAGAAAGTAGTGCTTCAAAGTTGAAATCAAATTTCAAAAATGGAAATTAAAAAAAAAATCGTCAGAATTGTTCATTTAAAGAAAAGATCGCTACAACCAAATGGAAAATGGTGGTTTCTGGATTTTCGATAATACGACCGTGACAATGAAGGGATTTATTTTGACACATCATTTGTCCATACATTCTTCTCCTGGATGGCTTTCCTCAAGAGGTACTCCTTTTACGCTTTGAAACTACCTGAGTCATCCTTGGGAAATGAAATCTCTCTCAAAACTGACGCGCGTGTGACTGGAATAATATGCTGTTGTACTTCAAAACTCCTTTTCTGTATTGTTAGAAATGACTTTGCTCGTATGTAATAGGGTATAGATAAAGTTCTAACGTTGATTCTGTTCGAAATTTTCTTTTCAAAATAATAGAGTGGAAAATAAAATAAGTTTTTCTGAACCCAATATCCGGCATTTACATATTCTTTGCATTGTATACTCATATTTTATCATTTACTTTTCAAACCTACATAACATAAGCAATAGTGGCGTACCTTGTGCGGGTGACACCCGGGGTGGTAATTTGTGGCGTCACCCCCCCCCCCCTCTTGTCCCATAAAAAGAAATGAATGAAAAAATAAAGATAATAGAATAAAATAAAATTAAAAAAAAAATAATGTTCTGCGTAAACTTTGAGTTTATTAATTCTTAGGAAAAAAAGTAGTATAGCGGTACTTAAGCTAGCGAAATACATTAAAGTTAGCGAATATACATTAAATGACAAATTTAACTTATGAACAAGTACACGTTTTAACGGTCTGAAACGCAAAAGTGCTCCATTTTCGTTGAAAGCAATTTTTACATTGCTTTTTAATGCATTCCTTCGTAAAATTTAAAGAATTTAATCGTATCTGATAGGGATTTTCCGCTTTCTTTCTTTTTTTTTTTTTTTTTTAAATCTCTGATTCGTTTACGCGTGCTATGAGATCAGTTTTCCTCCCGAAAATTGTGCGTTCGCGTTTTTAAAAATCTCTCTTATTTTTTAATGTTTCAAAATACGATTCTTTGGGGTAACAGAGATGTTTAAAGGCTTGTTCTGTTTTAAAGTCCATGAAAAAGTCAAGATAACGCTTGATGTCGCCAAACAATTAATTTTTATGTAACTATGTTTGACTAAGCACGGTGGCAATGATCAAATGATAGCCACTTATAGCGGAAAAACTCCCAATTCTTGATGCTTGCCATACTTTTACATGGTTAGTTAGGAAAATGTCGAAAAAGCTATTCTCACTCTAAGGACCTTGAACCTTCAGAATGTTCGACTTTCTGGAAAAAATATATGTTATGCATAATTTAATTCTAAACAATTTGATGCCTTATCTATTACTATACGCAAAAAACTTTTCAAGTTATCGAAAAAATGCGTAAATTTTCCCCATAGAGATTTATGTTAAAAGCAGCTGTTTAATCCTCTTTTTCTCAGGTTTCTCGTTTTGCGTGCGTGATATCTCAGAAAGTTTTTTATATATTTCCGTACAACTTTTAATGCATGTTTGTCTGGTTTATTTTTATGATCTGAACCTAAATTTATTTATTTCTTAAAATCATTTATTAATTTTTTTAATTTTATAAGTTAATATCAAAATTTTCCAAAATTTTGGGTGAAAAAAAAATATATTTTTAAATATAAACTTTCATTTTAAGTTAAAATTTAGGCTCAGATCATAAAAATAAATCCGACAAACATGCATGAAAAGTTTTACTTAAGTACATAAGAAACTTTTTGAGATATCACGCACGCAAAGCGAGAAACTGGCACCTGAGAAAAAGAGGTCTAAATAGCTGCTGTAAACGTAAATCTGTATGAGGAAAGTTTATTCATTTTTACAATAACTTGAAAAGTTTTTTGCGTATGGTAATAAATGATGTACCAAATTGTTCAGAATTAAATTATGCATAGCATATATTTTTTCTAGAAAGTCGAAAATTTTGAAGATTAAGGGTCCTTAGACCCCTTAGGAAGTATTGCTTCAAACGCACTTATACGAGTGCATACGTCCATTATTATTATTATTATTATTATTATTATTATTATTATTATTATTATTTTGAGTTTTTAAAATGAAGTAGTGTGGTGTCCACATCAGGTCCCTCCCTGCCCCCCCCCCCCATATCGTTATTCATCTTATGCTTCAGAAGAGGCATATTTCAGATCCCGTGTTTTTGTTTCGTTCGTGATTAAAATATTATTTTGAGGAATATGATAAAAGAAAAAGGCTTAAAACTACAAAGTTCAGAGTAATAAATCTTCTTGATCAATTGCAGAGTAGTTTAAGGCGGGGGAAAATAAAAAAAATCAAAACATTGGTGTAGGGAGACATTAAACTTAGGATTCAAAGAACTGGCTATGAATCGATCTATCCCGATTCATCATTCTGTCAAACTTTTTCTATATCGTTTGCTTTTTGTGTAGTACCTTTTGTACCATCTAAAATAACCTTATCCGTCTTCTGTAAACGAAACTTGTTTGAACAATGTAGTCCTACATAAGAATTCGCTCGCCGTTTTTCTATAGAAGATTAGATAACTTGTTCACAATCAAATGATTTTTTTTCCAGACTGTGTGGTGTTTTTGTAATAATACTTTAGTGCCTTTAGGATTTTAGATACGGTGTAGAATTTGAGGAATTCGGTGGGGGGGGGGGGGGTGACAACGAAGTCAAAAAATAAAAAATCTGTCGCTCCTCATTTTAATTTGAAGTTGACTGATATAGAAATTAAAGCTGCAAACTCTATACTTTTAATGTGACATAAAAATCATATACTTACATTTGAAGTGCTTACATTATGCTTACTGATAGGGGAAAAGGATGTGCGGAGAAAAATGCGGAATGTACAGAACGTGTGTGAAAAACATGTCTCAGAATCCTAAAAAACGGGTCCAAATATTTTTATCGTAAAGAGAATTTTCGTTTTTATTTTAGAGTCTCAATTAATTAAAAAAGGAAAAAAAATGTTTTCCTTTTTTTTTTGCACAGCAAAAATTTATATTAGTATTTAAATTTAAAAAAAAAAAAAGAAAATAAAAAAGGAAACACATGAGGTAAACCTCGATTGGGATTGTAGGGGAGGCCGGGGTTTGAAAACGAATTAGTAAGCATACAAATGTGCGATAATTTTCGTGTTTTTGATTTGGCAGCTCTGAGTCACCTGTCACATGACAATGTAGGTGTCATACTACTGTGAGCTTGTTTTCAGCCAGATCTACGGCACAGTCAGTGGTGGATACAAGGGGAGGGTCATGGGGGTCATGACCCCCCGTAAACCGTTGACAACAGTATCCGTCCACAATGGGTTCAAACACTTTATGCATAAAATGTAAATGATTACAGTTTCTTTTCAATTCATTAAATATTTTTAAAAGTAAATATTTAAACTACTACTTCTCATTTCATCGCTTATGAAACTCATTTGTAATGTTTATTCCCAATTAGGTGCCTCATTCCTGGCAGATTTGGTGCTTTTTATTGACTCCCAAGCAGTTTCAGAAATTTTTCGTCCCCAAAACCGTAGGTTCGTTAATGGGGGTGGGAGGAGGTTGTCATTCTTCAGCATGACCCCCTAAAAATTTTTTGTATCTGCCCCTGGTCGCAGTATGGCTTGTAAGTGAAAATTATGTTGTTTTTTTTTTCACTGCCTAGGTAAATTTTTATATCCGTAGTTATTTTTTTCTAAAATCCATAATATTGGAGCAAGTTAGCAAAAATTATCAATTTTTAGGAGCACGTATTTCATCGCAAGAATGAAGTCTTATTCCGGTTATTTTATGAAGTCATCCCCAAACTAGTGTAACTTGATTTCAAAAGAGCGATTGGGGGCAAATAGGCGAACTCTTTTTTGGGGTAAGTGTAAGAATGTGCATACTTATTCCCGCTAGAATTTCGGTCTCAAAACAATTGAAGCACAAATTATATGAAACTACGGAACTTCGCTCGCCAACCCCCGAAGCACGTTTCAATTCATTTGTGCTTATTGTGAACATAGCTGTGATATTTTCAACTGAACAGCTTTTACTGTCTCAAAACAGGTCTTTTTTAGCAGATTTTATTTTTGAAAAAAGGAAAAAGTTACACGGTGTTGAATTAGGAGAACATGTAGGATGTTCTAGCATTGCAATCCTTTTTCAACCAAGAACTGTTTGAAAGAGAGCAGTGTTTTTATTTTTTTTTCACATCGAGATCTTCTTGCAAAAGTTTTCATTCTGTGTCTTTATCATTGTTCGTAGTTTCAGCTATCATTTGCACCCTCATTCGAAGGTCAGCTCGAATAGTTCACACGCTGTTTCAATTTTATAATTCAGCATTTTACTGGCAAGTAAGATGAAATATAAACACTTTGAAATTTTTTTTTCTTCATTCTTAAAGGGGCTATATATGCACTACTTTTTGCAGATATAGTGCGATTCCCCGATATAGCACACATTCATTCATTTATCATCACTACCGGCAGATACTATCCCCACGAGAAGTTTGACGCTAAGTTTTCCCATCAGATGGAGGCACCTGCGCTCTCTTCAATGCGAAATTGCACTGGGAATTTAATTTTGCCAAGAGCACTCCGAAACAAACGAGTACTCGAGGGGTCTTTTACATGTGTGAACCTGCGTAATTAACAGCATCCATGCCGATCACTGTCGATTTTCCGCATCTCGAAAATCCCCTGACGGGAGCAAGGTTTTATTCTGCATCTTTGGGCGTAAGAAACCAGCGTTTAACCACTACTTCTCTCTTTTGGCAAACACAACTTAACTACAACTGGCATTTGAAAGCACTCATACTAGCTGGGCAGTTTCACACACGTCAAAAGGTTCCCACCACTCCCTCTTATTCCACTTCCGTTACTTTCCAAGGAAGATAGCTGTTACTTTATAGACCAGTGGTTCCCAACATTTTAAAGGCTATTACCCAAAAAGCGGTTAATATATTAGAAGTAACCCCACCCCCTCACCAAAGAAAGAAAGTTCAGTCTAAAAATAAATTAGCTATTACATTATTTTTTTCTTTACACTACAAAAAATTAAAAAAAATAGTTGAATTAATATTAATTATTCAGACAAAGAAGATACTTGTTTTTTTTTTTTGGTAATTTGTTATTAAATCAAGATGTAGTCAATGAGACAGTTGATATTGTTTAGTTATCGAAATTTGTTTAACAATTGTTGTTTCGGCCAATGTACATCATAAGTCTAGCTCCAAGTTTATTGATTTTTTTTTTATAAAATGCTATTTATTATCGATTGGGTAGTTATATTTGATACACGTTTTTTAATAATTTTGTTTTATGACCGAACAATGACTATATCCTTACTCTTTGGGGGTAATTACCAATAGGTTGTGAACCACTGTATGGACAGATTTCGTAGACAAAGATGAATAAATGTTACAAAAGACCAAGAGAAATCTCTCTTTAATGAATAAATAATCTGTACAACAATAAACACCACAAAAATACAATTTTTGTATGTACAATTGGATGACAGCTTTCTTTTTAAAAATATCAATAGACAATTCACTTTTACACATCTTTCCACTAGACAGCGAAAAGTTCTCAAAAATATCTTTGTTTAAAGGTTGACATTCAAAAGGTAAATGATTCGAATGTTGAGTAATATTTACAAAGTTATGAACATGTTTAGAAATTCTAAATACCTTACAATTATTTGTCCAAAGCAGTTCATATCTACTGTTTTGATTACAGCTTTGAATATTTCAATTATACATAGCATTTATAAAGACATTTCGTAAGCTTTGACAATGAAGTTTATATTTCAGAATTTAACAGACAACTTTTGCCATTGGTAGGTTATTTATTTAGCTAATGATAATCCAAAATTATTTTATTCTTTTAAGTAATTAAAATTGATTTCCAAATAAATAAATGAATAGTAAATAAATGTACAGATTTAAATTTAATTAATAAACAAGCATTGAAGAGCGACATTTCGAATATGGCAAAATTAGTTAAGATGTCGAACTGCAAAGAGTTTATTTAATTCAGTTATTATTGGAACATTTGTCGGCAAACTCAAAATATATGAATTGGGATTTAGTTAAAATTTTTGAAAATGTCTTTCGCGAATACACGAAAAAATATTTTGACAAATTCTAAATTATAAAAAACCGTCATTCTAATTTTTATATAAACTAAAAACAATCAAGAAACTATATTAATAAAGGTAAACAGGACTAAAATCAGAATGTAACCAAATTAACCAGTGAAGAGGTTATACAAAAGAATGAAAACATTTATAGAAACTTGTAACAATAAAAAATGATGCTTTTATTTATTTCGTACCCCTAATTATTGTTATTGTGTTTTACACATTTTTAGTTTTGTCGACGCTATTGATGATGACGAGGATGGATTGACTATGTACTACAAATTAGAGTACAACTATCTTCTTCTGAATGAGTCAGGGTTTTTATTTCTCAGAAAGAAAAGCTGTTGAAATACTAAGACTTCATTTAAAATTGGATTTTTCTTTATTAAGCTTATAGAAAAACATAAACTAAAATGATTTGTTCTCTTGGAATGTTCATTTCGATGTGAGTTTTGTTACACTTTTTAATATCTATCTCTCCTAAAAATACGTTTTTTAATGATGTATTTTTAAATAAATTAATCGAGATTTTTACAGTAAACAAGTAAACAAAACGATTATTGAATCTTTTTTTTTCAGAACGAGCTACCAGTTATAATTCTTATTTTAGTTTTTGTAGCAATGTTTTTTTTTTCAAATACTGTCAACCCAGTAAACAGATTGCTGGAATAATTTAATTTCTCTAATGCGATGTCATTGAGCTATTTAAATAATTACAGCGATGATTCTGGGAGGCATTTTTGCATAGCTTTGGGTAAACATTTCGAGAATTTAACTTCCAAACGCGTAAAACAATTTCAATTATAACTTCCATAAATGTGTTAGTTTGTAACCATCATACAAAAATATATAGGGGAAGCTGCTGTACCCACTTACGGGTGTACCTACGGACGTTGGTCGGGAAATTCCAGGTATCGTTGAGAGGGATCCTAATTGGGGTTCAACGTGTGTGTCACAGCCCTCTCCAGTACCACAGAAAGTTTCAACGCCATCAAACGAACATTTAAGATTCTGTCACATTTTTTCGGTTTTAGTAGGATCTAAGTAAAAGAAAAAAAAACATGAGCAATTTCTTTTTTCTTTTACTCCGTCGTGGATTGTATTATTCATTTTTGTTGTAGGTATCATGATTTCCTATATTTTGAAGGTTTTGTTTCTGATTTTTAATGTTGTAAAACTGTGGTCCTGTCGATGTGACTGCCTTGCAAAACCAAAATAGCATACTTTTGTACCCAAGGACACACAACCATGTGTACCCACGGACAGCAATTTTTAGTCTCCTTGGGTCACACATGAGTCTTCTTACAATGTGAAGTACCTCAAAATGGTGCCTTGTCATCAACGTCCAAAATTTATTTTTAACAATGATGATGAATTTGAAGTACGACTTGAAAATATAGTGTTGAAGTAACCCCCACACCTGTTGTAGGATCTACAGACCGTCAATCCCACCTATTTTTATTTGAAGTCGACATTTCTATATTTTTGTTGATTTAATCTAAACTGAGTTTCTTTGTAATGGGTTAATTTTGGTTAAAGGTTTCAATTTGCATATCAATTGAAGTTATTATGTAAGTACATAGAGAGCCATACTATCATGAATCTAGTTATTTTTTTGTTTAAAAACATATTAATTATTCATAACATCATTAACTCTCTTAAGACATGTAACTTTTTTAAAGAATTCACTGACGTTAAAAATTAAGGAAAATTAAAAAAAAAAAAATTGAGAAAACTTTGATTAATTTCCAAAGTTTAATTTCTGTTGGATATGTTATTTAATGTTATTTTCAATGGATGTTTGAAGTATTTCAATATAAAATGGCTTATGAAAATGCATTGAGTATAAATTAGTTCCTCAGACTTATTTATATATTATTATTTTATATGTCCATGGGTACAAAGGCACCTGTCCGCGGGGTGAACGGGTTGCTGTACCCACAGAGAAAAAAGATGGTTTTTAAGAATTTTTTTTGAGGTTGAAAGCTTTAGGATTTTCACCAGACAAAAATTGCCAAATTAGATGATAAGTTATAGTATCTGCCAGAAAAGTTTTCCGATCGATTATCCATTCGCAGAGACCAGCAAGAATTGAAAAGTAAATTTTGTCCGTAAGTACAGCAGCTCCCCCTACTATTGATAAATTGAACTCATTTTTAATTTAAAGTAACCTGAAGAAAGACATCAACCTTTGCTACTGCTGCTCTTTGCGAGTACAAAGTAGAATAAGCTTTGATAAAATATGTAGTTTTTTTTTTTTTTTTCAAATTTCTGAGGTCGAGATTCATGTTGAATTTCAACACTCACAGTTTGACATCAGGCAAATCGGTTATGTTATCTACTTGAATGTTTTGAAACTTATCGATTACATAACCCCATGCGTTTGCAATTATTTTCTGGTTTTTCGCTAATATGAACATTGGCGATTATATCAGATTCGAAGAATTCACTACTAAACACAGTGATAATAAGTTGAATCATTTATTTACTGCAACATCAAAACTAAACTGTTACAAAGAAAAAAAAAAAAACTTTCTACCGAACGAAAAATATATCTGTTAATCGTTAAAAGTTCAAGAATGGAATTGTTTGTTAAGCAAATTTGGCACTGGCCTGACTGGGTATTTTATTTAACCAATAAGTATCATACACAATTTCCTGCAGCTGAAATGTAGCGAAGCAGGTTTCTCACTTTTTGGAGAGAATACTTCTATTTTAGTATTATTGGAGCATTACTATAAGTTGATTTAAGCTCTGTGCTAGGAGCTGACACTAGGACCATACGAGAATCCTGCTGTGTTCGGCACAGTGTACATTAGACATTCCACTGTTAAAGTTCAATACTTCGCCTAAAAATTGGTTCAGTTAGCAAAGTTTAGCTGAAACTATTGTTCATGTAAAATAACATATTTTTGCTTTTTTTGAAGTTTACACCTATAACTGAATAAAACGACTAATTTTCAAAATAATTGCAAATGATTGCGTTTTTTTTTTTGAAATTATTTTTCACAAAAGAAATATTGCAAAAAACTATTTTATTCTTCACAAAGAACAACAATTTGTACGATTTGTGGTTTTTTTTTCGGGTTGCCAGATTTTTCGTGCCTGCATATTGTTTTTTTTTCAGATTATTCCGAAAAATTTAAATTTATCGTGAAAAATATAAAAAGTACCAGAATGGGGAGGTCATTCGTAGTGCTTTTAGTTAGATGTTAAAACGTTTATTTCAGTAAACTATTTTTTTCTCGCATATTATTTGAACTTTTAGTGTATATTTTGATGATTTTACTGTGTATATCCAGTGGTGTATTTAGCATGGGTGTCACCTGGGGCGGTAATATTTGGTGTCACCCCCAACCCCCGAAAAAGTACCTTTTAATGTTACGTGTAAAAGTTCATTCAATTTTCAAAAACAACTTTTTATTTACGTAAACGAAAGTTGAAGCCAGCTAATATGCATTAAATGACATAAGACACATAAATTTTGAAAACATTTTATTTTTCGTCTGAATGGGTGAAAAATTTAGAAAAAAAAAAGAAAAGAAAAAAAAAAAGAAAGAAACATGTATTTTGAGCCAATGTGTTTAAAGATAAAATATAAAAACTTTAAAATTGATAAAATGTGAAATTTATTGGGACAATTTTTAAGACTTGAAGTATTTATATTTTTCATAAACTTTTAAACTTATTTAAAACTAATTTAACTATCCGCCCCCGGTAGTGACGCCTGTATATGATCCGAGCTCTAGTGATAAGTTTCACCAACGTGAAAGTGTTTTTACAAATTGGTGACCAAACACGGCTCCATTACATCGGTGAAACAAAACTCAACACCAAATAAGATGTTTAAGGCTGAATTTTGCCAGATTTGACTTATTTCTTGATGAAGTATAAAAATTTATTTATAAGAGTGTAGTTGAGGATTACTTTTATTACGAAAAATGTTAGAGCAACATTTTTGTATGTAGACCAGTGGTACACTATAGTGCGATTGTATGTAACATACGATAAACACGTAGTTAGATGAAGAATCTGACCGTCAGCTCCATAATAATATCAGATAGTGTAACCCTAAGAGTGGATGAACATTTAAGCACATATTCGTTTTTAAAAGTTATAACATTGTCAAAAATTGTAGCATATAGAATACGACAGCAAAAATATTTTACTTGATGTATAATTATTTTAATAAAATTTGGCAGAACTGTCTGCTTCAGAATTTTCGGGGCGCTGACATGAATAAATGTGCACTACCTCAGTGAATTAGTGACCCCTCAACCAGCAGACAAATAGACTTTTGAATTTCTCTTTTTGGAAATGAACAGAATGGAGTTGCGATTGATCTAACTCAGTGGCGCCTAACCTACGGCCCGCGGATCACATTCAGCCCACGAAGCTGATTCGTGTGTCCCGTTGTTTTGTTCAATGTTACAAATCGAAAAGCACGATTAGCGACACAAATTTGTAGCCAAATACTTTAAAACCCCTCTAATGCAGACACTAACGCGACAAAGTTTTTTGTCCACAATAGAGAGGTGGCCACAGGTAAGGGGTTTAATAATGTTATTTGCATTGGAATAGGGGAATTGAAAATTGTCCGCATTAAGAGTGGTGTCCATTACGTGGGGTTTTACTGTATTTTGAAATTGGTTTCTGAAAAACATGCATTTAATGAAATAAGCATCAAGTAATTGATAACAACAATTATTGGTTTTTAGTTTTCGTTTCTTTTCCATATTTATCCTTGTTATATAGAAAAGAATTATTTTGAAATTTTTTATGTGTTCTGGCCCGCGAGAATGATTTTTGTATGAGGGACAGCCCTCGAGCAGAAAAAGGTTAGACACCACTGAACTAAAAAAAACCTCTAGAGACCTTTTTTATTAAATTACGTTAGGTACTCGAGTACGTCACTCGAGTGTATTCATTTACTAGTCAGTCTATTCCATACGATGGAAATAGCAATTGGAATTTCACGATAGTCATCTACCACTCAGTTTCTGTTTGGTGATGCAGAGTTATTGCATCTAGAGGCCTGCGCGATGGTGCAAAGCGAAAGCGATGACGATGTACAATACAATATTTATATCGCTATCGAAATTTTAACTATCATCTACTATCTGCCCACGGTTGCTATGAAATTGGCAAGCGTCCAGTTAATACGAGCCTATCTGTTCGGGGGCGTTGGTCCTTATGAGGGGGAAAAAGTACAACTTTGATGCGCATGTTTCGCTTCTGTTAATGTGACTCTGCTTAATTTAGAGGCTAACATACATCCGCAAAGTTGGCATCCCTGAAAACAAATAAATGCGTCAATTTTCGCTTGTAAACCGGATGTTCAATTTTCCGTCGCAACCGGTGGTCAGACATTTCAGAGTAGCGAAACAGCAAATGTGGGCTAAATCTAACTACTAACCTAAACGTTGATGGACGTATACATGTGGGAAATCTTCCAGTTTCCCTAAAAATGTATCACGAATAAGTTTGAAAGACGTCAGACATAAATCTAAACCTATAACTTTTAACAGAAAGTGGACACACACATTTTGTAAAGTACAGTAAGCTCCCGATTATCCACGGAATTGGGTGGTAACAGTGCCGCGGATGATAAAAATCGCCTGTGAACCGCAAAAAGAGTAAAATAAGGGACAAATAAGGTAAAAATTGTCCTTCCTCAAAAATTTAACTGTATTAATGCATAATAATTTCTACCCATTTCAGACGGAATTTTGAAATACTAAACCAAAAGTGTTTTTATTTGGTAGACAGTGTGCTATGGTAAAGAGTATCTTAATGACAAAATTTCAATAGGGTGGGTATTTTTATAGGTGAGAAATTAAAAGAGTTATGACATGGTTCAATAATCCGGACTTATGTTATTGAAGTACATATTTCAGATAATAAAACGATGAAACATCAAACAAACGTCTTTGTAAAATATTCTCTAAATAATAGTAAAACATAACATAAGCATTTGAAATGATTAATATAAGATTATATATTTTTAAAAAAATCAGAAAAAAACTCGCTTTTGCGACGAGAATCCGTGTTTGGGAAAATGAGCCAAAAATGAAAAATTCTTGTACAGATAATAATAAGCAGACTGTAATTTATGGAATTAATAAATGATTAGCAGCTGTTTAAAGTTCATGTCCAGTAATACCGGACGCCAAGTTTGAAAAAACTACAAACAGTAAAAACATATACAGTAGAGTAAAAATGTTTTGTGCAACTGAATTTATGTACATTACAGAACAAGTATGTACGATGAAGAAAGCACAAAAATTAAATAAATAAATAAAACAAAATTAACCGAGTTTAAATTTACAATTTTACGACATTAAAACAGCTATTGGTATTTGCTTTTTTCTGCGAAAATACATGTTCCCGATAGTCGATTGACTTGCGGATAATCAGGAGTTTTCTGTACTGCATTGTTATGCAAGTCATCCAAGTTTCTGTCACCTCTTTAAGAGTCGTGCCGAATATTGCTGAGTAATCTAACATTATTTTGAAGATCTAACATTATTTTGAAGATCTAACATTATTTTGAATCTAACATTATATCTATCATCCACATTTCTAACATTGGCATCGCGGTGACAAAGACATCGGCAGGCACTTTCTACAGGTTTGAGAGCATAAATAATCTTAGATTTTTCATTGCTTTCTTCCTCGGAGAGAAATAGTGTGCACTTTTAGTAAGTTAAAAGTTTTGAGTGCATTCTTTAAGCTTACTGAAGCGTTCCAACATTGCATTCGGACTTACTCTAATGTATTTCGAAATCTATGTTACACTTTCTCAATTTTTTCTAAAGCGCAATTTTCTGGGTTTCAAATTTTTGTGATAGTTTTCGAAAACGTTTATAATTTTACATTTTCTCAATTGCTGAACATATGAAAACTTAAACCTCGAATTAGAATAACAATTCATTCATAGAAGAAATACTCTATTTTTATAATCTTCTTAAATGGTACAAAGTTCACCGTTCATCATAAGAGATAAAGTTTTTCTTGTTCTTCTTGCAAATATGCGAGGAAGATGATTCTAATTTTAGATGTTGCTTTTCAGTAGGGGTACAACAACCAAAGAAACTGGGGGAAAAGAAAAAAAAAAAACAAAAACAAACTAGCACTAAGACTTATTAACGTTGCAATTATACACTGCTGACCCTTGGGGAGGGGTTCTAGAGGTTTTATTGCAGGCGGCCAAAAATTTATAGATCCGGGTCTGATGCTTGGGAAAATTTTCGTTTTATGAACTGCAAATGTTGGAAAACGTTTGCGGGATTTTCCCCTCAATCTCGCTAAATATCATGTGGGATCTCGCGGGATTCGAGATTTTGGGTAATAAACGTCATTATGGTGTTATATTGCTACTTCTAAAACTGGGGAATTTGATATCACATTGTTGAGAAATAGCGCTCCTTAGAAATCTGAGAAGAGCACGATGCGCAGTTTTACGTATCAGAAGTAAAGAGCAAAGGAAGTCGTACAAGCTGTCGTGTCGTCCGACGTTTCAACGGTCGAACGCAAATCACATTACACATATTGATGAATTTACATACACAATTCTAAGAAAACTATGCAATGTATGTTTAGTATAAGCAGCTGCACACGAAAACATGTTTAGAAAAGTAGACACGTAGATATAAAAAATTTATTTACCTGTTAACGCCCGAACTTGTTGTGCTTGATCAGTAACAGTTTGAATTTTTTTTTTTTTACATTTATTTAGTCTATATTCACTTATAAACTAACTATCATAAGCGTTCAGGAAAACAGTTCTTTCAAATTGTAGTATGGATAAAAATATTTATTTTTGGAATTTAATTCTGCTCCGTTGGCGTCGTTTTTTCCTTTTTTCTTTTGACAACGCGTGGACTATTGACAAAATGCCGCACCAAGTGAGTTAAATCATGCTGGTTATCTTCTATCAGCACCATGACTTAAAATGTGAAATTACCTAACTTTACCAGAGTAAATCAAACTTCGCTATTTGATTTCAGATACAAAAATACAGATCGCTAAAAAGCAATTGATTAGCAAATTGCTCACAGGTATTAAATCAGCAATTATTTCAGATTACAAATGAAGATGTTAACTTTTTGCACGTTTTATTGGAAAAAAAATCCGAATAAACGTAAAAATAAATAAATAGAAATGAGACTATGTGTTTCGATGAGTTTATGGATGAAAAGACATCCAACATCGGTAAAGCATTGGATATTTTTTGCGCTGTGAGCTTAGGACAGAGCATTGACGAACATCAATTGCCATCAATTAACGTACCATAAACGCGGGCTACTTTGGCCCTAGGGTCTTTCTTTGGCCCAAATTGAAAAAAAGGTAGAACCTTCTCTAGCAGCCTTCAGATAGCAATTTTTAAACGAATTTTGATAGAATCTGTTAGAGAGCATCCACAAACATACAGTTATGTATTGTGTTCTATGTGCTGATATGTGTCTTTATAAGCTCTCAAATTTTTACAGATAGAAACAGTTCTTCATCGGCAAAGAGTCTGCTACGTACTTATTTATGAGCACTGTTCAATACTTTATGTTGTAGTACAGTTGTATTTCTTATTCATGTTAAGGTTTTTATTTAAAAATTTCACGATAACAACACATCTCCTAACCTAAAAATTATGACCTATTTTGGCCCAGCATAAAAACTTGAAAAAGAGATTTGGAAAAGAATAGAAAAGCTAAAATCAAACTCTAAACCGGAAAAACACAAGAAAAAACTTCTCAACAAAAGATAAAGAGTGATTATAGACTCCATTTATCAGCGCTCAGTTACATGGCTTTTATTGTGGAAGATGCAGAGGAACTGAAAGTTGCAAGAAATCTGAAAGAAGTTAACCTAGTTGCATCTACTTCTTACAAATTTTGTTAAATTTGTTGGAAAGTTGACGGAATTTTGTTGTTGTAGAATGGAATGGGCTCAGGTTTCCAGCAGGGATAGCTGTTGATGTGAGAGCTGAGAGAAAAGGAGCAAATGTTGAGAGCATGAAACGCAACATTAAGTTTTGGAAGTGGTCGACAAATTAGAATCCTTTGTTTTACGAATGGTGTTCTGTTAATAAAATTATTCAACCTCCAAAATTAAAGAAAAGATTACTGTTCTCTGTCGGCCATTTCCCAGATAATAACTAGATATGCACACACATTTCACATTTTTAATTTTTCAAAATTTCTTTAAAACAAATGTGTGACTCAAACTTCTTTAAAGTGTATTTTTCTTTCAAATAAATAGTTTTGCGCATGAACACACGTCTTTCTTTGACTCTAGTTAGTTCTACAATGATTTTAAATGGGGAAAACCACTTTGGACAAAAGTAACTCCAACGCATGGGTAACATTGGCCAAATAAAAAGCAATTATAAAGAGTAATAATACTTGGAAATAAAATGGTCACTATTAAAAAAATAAATTAAGAGAATTCTAGTTGTGTAAAAAATATCCGCAACTTGGAAATATGAATAGCTGCAAAATTATTAAGAGAAGATGAGAAAAGTTCCAAAATGTGGGCCAAAGTAGCCGGTGTTTACGGAATAGCAAAACTAACCTGACATAGTTGTTCTCTTTACCACCAACAGTAGTGTGGAGTAACTAGCAATTTTAAAACGAGATTTGTGGAAGCTAGAATATAAAAAGAAAGAGTTTCATCGGTTGTTCGGAAAATAATTTGGTTTTTTCTCCACATGATTTAACTATTTTTTCACACTCAACTTCACTATTAAGGCGCATGATCATTATATGTTTCGAGAGCTGATATAGCAAAGCCAAAATTGGAAAAGACCAGTGGCGAATCCAGGGGGGCGGCTATGAGGCTGCAGCCGCCTCCAGATTAGAACTAAATTCTTTTTCTGTTGGCCTTTTTTTTATTGTGTATGTATCTTAATGTAAAATAATAAAATATATAATTTCCTATATCCATCCTATTTTTATCATTTTATTCGTTTTCCCTCAGATTTATATACGAATTTGTTATAGTAATGGAGATACTTGTTTTCCGAAATTTCCTTACGAATTTCGGAAATATTTCCCTGCCTTTTCAAAAAATTTATTTATTTACTCTATAAGAAGAAAGACAAAAAAATTTCAGACCTCTTTAATTAATGCGCTTAGTGTCAATTCTCAGAATTTTATCTTCTTTTTCCCTTTTTTTAACTGTTAGTTCACGATTTTTCTGGTTTTCTTACTTACATTTAGTGTACTTGCATTTGCCATGGACAATATTTTTCATAATCAACAAGAATTGTTATTTTTGCCTTCAAATTGTTTAGAAAAAATGTCGAATTTTTTTAAAAAATTTAATTTAATTGTATTTTATTTATTTTAATTTTTACTGACATTTAAATTTTAAAATTTTACCACTAAATACCAAATTTTAGATAATTTAAACTGTGACTCAGAAAATTTCATTAGCCATTGAGACCTCCTGAAAAATAAATATATTTTTTTGCAAACGACTTTATTTACATCAATGAACTTTTGGTGATGTCAAGGAGACATACATTTTTAATGATCTCAGCCGCCCCCAGAACTAAATCCTGAATTCGCCACTGGAAAAGACCCAGTTGATTTCACGTAGTAGTTTTCGGTTAAACGCCAGAATGTTCGGCATATTTTACTTTTCTGCTATCGAAAACGTGGAAATACTGTTCAAGCAAGAAATTCATTCACCGTTGTGTTGGGAGAAAATGTATTGACAATAAGCTGGCGTCAAAACTGTTTTGCAAAATTTTGATCTGGCAATTTCGAAGTTGAAGACCACGTTCTGAAAAGCCGGTTGTTGCTGATAAAGACGTTAATTGATGTAAAACGGCGAATAAGCGATCATGAAACCGCTAAGAGGTTACATTTGAGGCAAACTGAATGATTTGTTTAAACAGAAAAGGCCAGGATTGATCAAGAAAAAAGGTGTAGTGTTCCACCATTTTAAGCAAGATTTTCTGTTATTCACCATTTAAAATTATTACTTTTTAACGAAATATATGAGCTGTCATGTGTTTATGTGAAATATAAAAGCATGTCATGAGATGACATGGCATGAGATGGTCAAATATATTACCATCATGGGACAACGTGGCGCTTTTTTGTGGAATGGCTCGCAACATGTCCACGGTACATAAAGAACGGTAGATGTGACGGTTGATAAAGATGCCTTTTAAATTTTTTCTGTAATGTTTGCATTTTATACTCGTTAAATAGGAATTATTTGCTATTAATTGTTTAATTTTCATTTATTTCTAAGGTATCCTGCATCTTAAGGTACAGTGTGATGTTGAATTTTGTGATACGTTGCAAATGTGTAAAAAACAATAAAAGACTCGCTAATAAATTTACGTAGTTTTAATTTAAATTGTTTTATGAATTCTTTAAATAGTAAGCAATAAGATATTACTTGCACTACTATGGTTGTTATTCAAGTAAAAGTAAAAATATTTATTTTTAAGCTATCCCAAGATACAATGCACCCCCCTACTTTTTTGCATTAAAAAAAAGTGTTCCTTGAATACTTAAAGATGTGTAGGAAATTCTTACACTATTTGTGAATTTTCACGTTGATTTATTTTCTTTTTACTGTTTCCTATTATTTAAAAAACGAGCTGATGTGTGCATCACATGACTTCCTTTTACTCCAATTTTAATGTTATTTCCTCATTATTGACAATTTTAAAGTGATTCAATAGTTAACTCTCTAAATATCACCAACAGTTGCCAAATTGAAATAAGATTTAATTATTTAAAATAAATCGTCAAATTTGTCACCAAGTTGGCGACAAAACTTGGCGACCAAAAGACGAGTGATATATCGCCAAGCGTCCGCAAATTATAACACCAGTTGAGCTTGCATCGAAATTAACAATGATTCCCCCCTCAAAAGGTGCAAAAGACCCCCCCCCCGTTAGAAACATCCGAATGCAGCCAAAAGGGGAGGTGCACAACTAGACCCTACTGGGAGTCTACGTACCAAATTTCAACTTTCTAGGACATACCGTTCTTGAGTTATGCAACATACATACGTACATACGGACGTCACGAGAAAAGTCGTTGTAATTAACTCGGGGAATGTCAAAAATGGATATTTCGGGTGTTATACGTTCTTTTCATTTATCTGCGTGTGTTCGGGTTGAAAAAAAAAAAAAATTCAACATTGATTCGGGGGTGAGCAAAATGGAAATTAAGGCCGAATTTTGAGTGAAATTTTTTTTTTGTGAAAACTATACTTCCTTTTTTTTTTTTGTAAAAGGAAGTAAAAAATCAATTATTTTCCATATCAAAATTTTATTTAAAAAAAAAAAAAACCTCCGTAATCATATTAAAAACATATTCAATGCCTGTATAAGCTTATGTAACCTGAAATATGATTATTAATTTAAAATAGAAATCTAGAGCTGTCAACGATGTTTTTAATATTCATAATGAATGAATACGTTAATAGAAAAATGTGAATCTTCCTAATGAAGGGAAGGGTGGGGCACAGTGAGACCAAAAATATAAAATTCAAGATATTCGGAAACTTTGTTTCAATCGGAATTTTTTAAAGTTGGATTTGTAATGCAGCTTAAGTGCACTAACTTTGAGATACAAAAAAAACTTCACCACTATTTAAAGTTTTTGAGATAATGTAAAAAAAGGAATCGTCTCACTGTGCCCCACTCATGGGGTACAGTGAAAGAGCATAAAGGGCACAGTGAGACAGCATAGAAGGCACATAGAGTTAGTATATATGGTTGAGTGAAACATAATATGTTCAACGTTTACAATCAAAATTAAATTACAATGAAGAAAAAAAAAATTCAAATTTCATCGTATATCTAAATAAACAATTTTCAAATCACAAAAAAGATTGATTTGATTTGCATAACTTCTTTTCGTAGGAGGTGTTATCAACAATTTAATACTTCTATTCGGAACGAATGCAACATCTGGTGCAGATGGTCAAACAAAAATGGTCAAAATGGTTTAACTTTTGCGCCAAAAACAAATGCATAAGTCTCCATCGTTATAGCTACCATTAGAACATTTCCAACATAAAAGTATTTCTGTTTGATGGCAAATGCTATCATAGCAAAGTCTCTTTCAAGTGTCTCACTGTCCAACTCTTCAAACCCAGAAGATAGATTTTCGCCCATTTTAACGTAATCTGATAAAATATCAGATCCCCCTTTTAATTTTTTATACGTCCTCTCAGTTGTGTCAAACAAGTCTATATTTTTTAAAAATATTTTTGACATTTTATTTTAAATTCTACTTCTGTGGTTTTTGTGTTTTCTTCCTCTAAAATTCGTTTTCCAGGAAAATTACTTGCAACGGTACTCTCTTTTACTCTTTTTATGCTCTTTCTTCACTCTTCAACCTTTTCTTTCTTCGGTTTCTAGACATCCTATGAAACTCTAAAAATCTAAGAAAATACTCACTGCTACACTAGAGCCAGAGGGCTCTTTTGCATGTTTTCCCTATAATTTAAAGATTAATATGATTTGCTTTAATTAAATTGCCACTTGGAATCAGAAGGTTAGTTGCAAATGAATTTCTCATGGAAGCGTCAGAAAATGTCCGTGTTTTTGCCTTACGTGGTTTATTCGCATTTTTGATGAAGTAAAAATACCTGTTAAGTACTTAAACAACAAGTTGAAACATCTTAAATCATACACCCTTGTGCAAATTAATTGAAACAAATTTTTTTTCCCACTAATTTTAAAATCATTCCAAGTATTATTTACCGATCAAACTAAAATTTGTAAGAATATGGATGGGATGAACAAATCCTTTACCTATCATCATTTTACACCAATCAGAGGGGTTCTTAGAGCGTTAGTGCACGAATGAAAGCTGCAGCCATGATCATGTCAGTTGAGGTTTCACTGTCGTCAGCGATGGATGTGACACCACGAAAGCGTACAAAGATTATTATTCATTCCGATCATACACCAAAAACTTATAGAGATTTCAAAGGTAGTTGGGGTTAGTATTGCAACTGTGAGCCGCATTATAAAAAAAAAAGAGAAACAGGATCCATATCTCCAAAGCGGAGAGAGGAATGTCGCCGAAAATTGAAAACAATACCAAGAAAAACCAACAAAACTCTTTTCTTATGCAAAGTAAAAAAATACCATCGAAAGACTTGTGCAGTATTTGATAGATTTAAAAGAGAATGTAATAAATATTAGCTCATCTACTGTTCGGAGGCACCATATTGCCAGCCTATAAGGCCTATGAAGCAACTGCTTCTGACCCAACGATTGAAGGGAAAACGCTATTTTTAAGCGTTAAAATATAATAATTAGACTGTTGAATATTGGAGGAAAGTACTTTTTTTTTTTTTTTTTTAGCGACGAAAGTAATTTCATTGTCCTAGGCCAAAGAACTCAACACGTGACGAGGTCTTCAGGCGAAAGAACAAGAACTACTTTGTAAAACACCCTCAAAAGAATATGTTTTGGGGTTGTTTCGGTTACAATGGGGTTGGTTCTTTGCAGCCTGTTGAGGGCATGGTGCGTTCTGAGCAATATATTACAATTCTGGAAAAAAAAAAGGTTTTACCATAGTTGAAAACCGACATCCAGATGGAACGGGGATTTTACAGCAGAGTTTTGACTGTTTCCATGCATCCGAAATGGTTAAGAAATTCATGTCTGAGAACCAAATTGAAACATTAAAATGGCCTGGAAACTTTCCTGATATCAAACCAATCCAGAATCTTTGGGCTATATGCAAGAATCGTACATTGCATACGGACTGTTCAGCTATGGAGAAACCAATAACTGCTCGAATTCATGTCTGGTACAAGGACCCAAATATTATAAATGATTGTGAGAAATTCGCGGTTTCCATTCCGAATCGTGTCCAAATGTTAAAAGTCCTGAACATCATATTATGCACTAAAAACTTTTAATTTTATATAAATTTCAATAAAATACCATTTTTTCTTTGTTTTCTCAATTTTTCGAGTTTGTTTCAATTAATTTGCACAAGGGTGTAAAATAAATTTAAAAAACCTTTTCTTTCGATTCAGAATTCAAGATGGGGCACAGTGGGACTGTCTCACTGTAACCCACTCCGCCTTTTTCTTTTTGTTCAAAATTTTAAGTATTTCGTTCAAAGTCTGTCCTTAATGTTTTGAATGATAATTAGCGACGTGGGTATAACAATGAAAGTGATCAAATGGCTAATTTTTACTTATAAAAGAAAATGTTATAAATCAATGCATGCTAGAGTCAAGAAAAAAACTTTACTTGCCTGAAATCAGAAAAATGGCGATCAATTGATTGCAAACACAAGCAACAGCTTTATATCCCAGGAACCACAAGGTCCATTGCTGCCGATTCATGTGTACCTAGCGTCATTTACAGATTATAATTTAAAAAAAAAAAAAGATTTGTCTTACTATACTCCGCGTTTTACTGTGCTCCACCCTCCCCTATACATGTTTACGTAATCCGGACAAATGTACTAAAGTATTTCCCAATTTAAAAGGAATAATTATTATAAACTTTCTTTCTTGAAAAGACTTGTCAATACAAATTGGAACTTCGGGATAATTTATCGAGTGTTCTGAATGTTTAATGAAGGAGATGGAAATTAAGTGCCTGGATCCTCTTTATATTGCATTAAGTTCAGTTAAAATAAGTTCTATATCTTGAATATTGTAGAAAACTTATTCCCTAGCATTTCGGAATAATTTAGCTCATTAACGATTATCTGTCTTCCCGAGTTCGTTAGAGGGATTTTTAAACTATATATATTTGTATCAGTTGCTAAGCAACGGTTAAACTAGACGCTTTTTGATGTGAATAGTTCTGGATAATAGTTGTGAAACAGAAGCTTTTAAAACAACGTCTATAAGTTGTTTCAGATGTGTTTTCTTGTAAAAGGTTTTTAAATGAATTAAAAAAAATGTCCTTGAATAAAGTTCTTTTGTTTTTATTATTACTACTATTTTTTAAAGTAAAAATAGCAATAAAGAAAGCTTAATTTCGGGATATAAAATTTCTTATTCTTTAATTTTACACCAGTGGTGCCCAACCCCTTTCTCCCCGAGGACCACACCTCATACTAAAATGATTCTCACTGGCCAGAACACGCGAAAAATTTAAAAATCTTTAAATTTTTAAAAATAATATGGAAAAATGTGGAGAAAGGAAGAAAGTCAAAAACCAATAACTGTTGTTATCATTACTATGTTTTTTCTTTAAATGCAATTTTTGAATTGCATTTAATTGCTCCAGATTTGTAACATTGTCATTAATCGTGCTTTTTTTGATTGTAACATTATACAAAACAACGGGTCACATGGTTCAGCTTTGTGGTCCGGATGTGGCCCGCGGGACGCAAGTTGGGCATCACTAAATTCATATTAAAAAAAAGATAATAAAATGGAACCTATAGCATGAACCGGATACGCTCCTCCTTTGAAATTTTGAATATCAACTTATGATGATGTTTTCCTTATATACCGGCGAAAATAAAGGTTCGTCTCCCTTTCTCTCTCTAAAATTTATGCCGCTTTACGTTGTTTTATATCTTTTTACTTTCTTCTATATCTAATATATAGAAGAAAGTATTGGATTCGTGCAAATTTTAGAATTTCGAATTTTGACGGATTCGAACGTTTTGAGGTGTGCTGAGTCCATTTCGACTATTTTTGGAAAATGTCTGTCTGTCTGTGTGTGTGTGTATGTGTGTATGTGTGTCACGTCTGTGTGTGACCAGTTTTTTGTGGCCACTCTACAGCAAAAACTACCGCATGAAATCGAACGAAATTTGGTACACATATGTGCCTCTATGTGAACTTGTGCTCATTGGTTTTTGGCGCGAATTCCTCCAAGGGGGTGGAGCAATGGGACGTTTTTTGAGTTACGCGTGCTTGCTATTCCTCAGGAAGTAGCTGGCGGAATCAAACAAAATTTGGTCCATATGTTGCCATTAACAGGAACAGATGCTGATTCAATTTTGGTGTCAATAGCTCAAACGGGGGTTGAGCTATAGAACGTTTTTTGCCGTCAATTGTGACTGTTGTATCTCAAGAAATAATGAACGGAATGAAAGAAAAATTTATCGGCAAGTAGTCCTTAGTGGGTATAAGAGCTGATCTTATTTTGGTGTCAACAGCTAAAAAGGGGGTAGCGCAATCGCCCGTTCTTTTTTTCCATTGTGAGTGCCCTATCTCAAGAAGTAATGCTACGTTCTGGTTGAAATTTGGAATATATGTGAATCCATATGTAAACAGGCTTTGGTTCAATTTTGACGCCAATCGCTCCAAGAGGTGTTGATTTTTTTTTGAATAAAAATAGCTTTATTAATGCAACAATAAGAAAGATAAATCGTAATAGATTGTCGTCTGCGTATTTCTCGTGATTTTAATTGTATGGAAATGATCGGAAATATTATCTCAATGATTTAAAATTTTTAACTGTTGCCATCTTATGTTTGTTAACAAATAAAATATTTGTAATTAATTCAAGCAAGGCTTTTAAAATAACTTTCAATTTTCGCTCTTTGCTTTGCTTTTGCAATAATTCAGACATTGGGATGGTCGTCAAGTTTTTGCATGTGTAATTTTGTTTTTGTTGGGAATATTGCTTCCTCGTCAAGCATGGGGAGGGATCAGAAAAAAAAGAAAAATATAGAAGAAAGTTTCGTGATGGCCACAACATACTAGTTACTTTTAAGCACGAAGGTATTTAATATATATAATATAATTATAAGTTTTAGAAATGATTTACTAGATTTATAATATCAATGACAATATTAAAACTCGAAATAAAGAGTTAAACTTGTCTTCAGAACGTAAAAAATAGTTCGGTAGAATTTCTATTTTTAAGAAATGAATTCATGTGCAGTGTGATAATCTTGGCAATATTTTTATTTAATTGATTTTTTTGATTTTCTTTTAACTGGTCAGAGAAACCTTCCTGTTATTTGATAGAAAAAATAAATAATTTTGTTGCCTTTGATATGAAATCATTTCTTGCTCAAATGACTTATTGAATAAATATTCTGTATGCCTAGACTTTCATATACAGACCAGCAAAATGCAAAGCAGAAATAAATTGAGATATTAATTTCCATGTTGCGGTCTTGTAAATGTTGCGCTTTTCTTCCGAAAAAACTATGAAATGTATCCAAAGGTTTCTTGTAAAAAAGTATACTTGCCTCAGAGTTTCTTTGCAGTCAAAATTGTTCATTGTCGAATCATTCTCATTAAAAATACAACCATAAATCTCGACTCGAACTTTCGAGGTTTTTCGCGTCATCAATTTCTGTGCTCTGAACTCTGTAAAGAGGGAAATGTATAGGCAGGTCAGTTACTTTACTTGTGCGCTCGATCCTTATGCTTTTGGGTGATGTTGTCGTATGATTGCATATCATAGTGTAGTATCGCATGTCTTTCTGGTACGTCAAGCGTGACACCTTACCATATTCTGCATCATGATCACACATAGTGCCTTACAAAATCTTTTTCTCGGTCAAATTCATCATCTGTAATTTTATATGATTTTGGGCATAAATAACTAACCTTACGGCAACAACAGTTCCACTTCTGGTTTTCTGTGGCATTGTACCATAGTATATTTTTTCTCCTTTATAGATGGCGTTGAAGGAATGCCATTAAAGAGAAACTGATTTATCCCCTTTCTCAAGTCTTCCCAGTTCCATTTTGATGGAAGAACTTGATGTTCAAGCAATTGCGAAACACCAGGGAGCTGCTCTTGTCATTTCATGAAATACTTTTACCATTTTCGCTCAAATCTTTGAGCTCCTTCCCCTCTCGTGTCAGGAAACACCTTTGAGGTCGAGATCGACAACGTTTCTCATGTCCGGGTACGAGTGGCTACTACCTCCGGCATCAGTCATTCGCCTTTCCCGCATCCGGCTTTTGCGTCTTCCCGGATGCGGCGTCTCGGATAGTATCCGGTGCAGCTTGTGTTTGGGTGGATTGAGGGGCGGCAGAAGACGCTTCTGCGGACTGGGGACGCTCAAGCTCGATCCCAGGCCTTTCTTTCGGGCTCGTACCAATCCGTAAACTACAGCAGCGAGGCTTTTGTGGACACTAGGATGGCGACCCACCGACATCTGGCGACCCACGGTCGGGCGACGGCCCAGGACGTAGTATGTTTCCATCTCTCCCTTGCCTTTCACATTCACGCAGCCACGAAGCCGAACCAAATAACCGTGGGCTTCTAGAATTTGAGCAGTGGCTTTTGGTACCTAGTAAGAAAAAAAAATATGATCGCAAAATGTTTTTCAACAACAAGGGAAACACAATGGGGTGGTTTCCTTCAGTCAAAAGTACTACTTTTAGTCATTAAAATGGATAGAATGAGAAAAAAAAAAAAACACAGGGACACAGAAAATACTTTCATTTTCCCAACAGTTTTTTTAAAATTAAATTTTAAAAAAAGCCGATTTTTCAAGCAAGGCTTGATCTTTATGACATCACAAATGATGCAATTTGACGCATCTTTCAACTACGGTTCCACGTTATGATAACCAAGCAGCGAATTAAAATTGTGCTCTACGTTTGCTATCAACCATATCGTTGCCAATACACGTGAGTAAAGAGTCGAATTAAATACTTTGTTCTGTGAATGGCAACATTTGAATGGCATTTCATCATTTGTGATGTCACAAGACAGAAGTGTATACAATGAATGCGCACCAATTTAAGTATTTTTTTAAAAATATTAAACTTAAATAAATTATTTAAAAAATGATCAGATCCTATGTTTTTTAGAAAAAAAAAATACTTTTAAAATTTTGGAAACGACCCCATTATTGCAATAATTTAACTTTCACGAATGACAGTAGGAAGAATGATTATACTAAATCACGTACTTCGGCATGAATAAGGGGCTGATTCAACTCGATTTCGTTTGATTCGATCAAATCCTATCTACCAATAGCGTATCGATAAATCTCCTTTTGGGTAAGGCAAAGGAAATTCCTATCTGCGTGATTGGTAGATATTACTCGTATTCGATCCGAGCAATTTCTGTTCAAGTTGAATGAGCCACAAAGATCTAGTTCCCACTAACATTAAAAAAAGAGGAGAAAAAACCCCTCTGTTCTGACTATATTTAAAAAAAAAAAGACAATCCTTCATCCCCCCTCCGTACAAATTCGAATATTGGCATCATATTCAGTCAACAATTTCGAAATTTGCGGGTCATGTTCTCCGAGGTTAGAAGTACATTTTATTGGATTTTCAAACTTTCATGCTCTTATCAACGTCATACTAGATGACAACTACATTTCAACTACATTAGTAAATTCATAGCTTAGCAATCAGAAATAATTCCAATAACAATATCAGTAATTACAGATAAACTAGCTAATAACATTTTTATAATGTATGCGATCACTGATCTCATAACTTAGCCTTGTCTTCATAGAAATTTGTGCAAAATTTCATTTTAGCAGTTGGTAAAAAATTTTACCAATTTGACCTGTTAAAAAATTATAATAAATATCCTGTTTTTAAAATAATACTTCTCAAAATTTTTAAATCTCAGTAAAGTATTCGAAATAAATTTTCATAATTTATACTGCATACAAGAAAAATCTATGAATAACTCACTTGTTGAATGCGTGTACAAGGTTTGCTAGAAAAGTAATTGCGAGCGCTGCTTTGTTTTGCTTGCCTAGCAAGGTGTGGGTATTTCTTCTAGATTCGCAGGTCACATCTCTATATGAGTTTAACCAGAAGAGATATATCAGCAAAAAGGTAATTAAAATTCTTCTTCAACTTCCGGAGCGAAACGCACTTACACATTAAAATTTTTGTCACCAATTGATGGAACGGTCTTTTCCGCGTAACATGGAGTTCCTTTGAGTATTTAAAATGTTTTCTAAACTTATTACATTCAACGTGTCCCACATTGAACTCGAAAGACTTTCCTCAAATCAAATCATTAACTGTATTGAGGCAAATCTAACCTCAGAGGCGTATGCAAGAGAAAAATTATGGAGGTAATTACCTCTTCTGAAACCGTCGACATTACCATCCATCAGGGTTGGTTGATTTAAATCAGCTTGATTAAAATCAGGATTAAAATCATGATTTAAATCAAGTGATTTAAAAAATCATTAATTTAAATCAATTGATTTGATTAAAGGGATTTTTTTCACAAAATCATTAATTAAAATCAGTTGATTTTATTTTTATAAATTAATTTTGCATTTTTAGAAAGTATTGCTCTAAATTTAACTACACTTAATTTCAACAGACAAAACTACATAGATCCCCTTCTCTGTGTGTGTAACAGATTTTCACTCTAACAATATTGCTTTTACTCCAAAATTACAGTTGAGAAAAAGAAAATGCAGTTTTTCTTATACACCATGACTAATATAGTTAAGAAAATTATTTGTTCAACACACTATTTTACACTAAAAACGTACATGATGATGGAAACCTTATCTTTAAGCAAAGCATAAAACAAAATCACTTCTTATCTAACTAAGCATTGTTACGCATTTATAAATTTTTAAAAATGCATTTATAGTCAGAGAACTTATCTAAATTTTAAAAGTAAGCTAAATGGATTCATTTATTGTATGAAATATACTATTTTTATAAAGGTAAAGTAATTAATATCTACAAATATTTGAAGATAAAAAAAAATGATTTAAATAAAAAAAATTCCGACTTCTTTTTTTTTAAATGAAAAAAAATCTCGAACCCTGTCATCCATGCATCATTATTGTATGTGATCACAATTAAATAATCGCTTGCAAGATGGATGGATGTAGAATATCATGCAAATATTGTGTTCAAATATTCAATGAATAAAATGCCATAATCTTTTAATGTATTCATTATTTGTTCAAGTGAATATTTGAAATAATATTTCCTACCATTGCTTTTAAAATTAGTTCAAAAACTGTATGCCTCTATGGCGGCTTATATATAATATCTACAATTTTTTGAAGATTTAAAAAAAATCTGATTTAAATTTAAAAAATCCGACTTTTTTGATTTAAAAAAAATCACGAACCCTGTCATCCATACATCATTATTGTATGTGATCATAACTCAATAAGCGCATGCAAGATGGATGGATGTAGAATATCATGCAAATATGGTGTTACATATTGTGTTCAAATATTCAATGAATAAAATGCTATGATCTTTTAATGTTATCCATTATTTGTTCAAGTGTATATTTGAAATAATATTTCCTCTCATTGCTTCTAAAATTACTTCAAAAACTGTATGCCTATATGGCGGCTCTTTCTTGATCGATTTCGTGCTTTTTGTAGACACCCAAGCAGTTCCATAAATTTTTCGCGCCAAAAACTCTTTATTTTTTAGCGCTAATCTTTCCACCAAAATGCTAGACCGTATTCGCTCCTGCAACTTGGCAGCATTATAAAGGCTACAAAAATTGTAATTGCAGCATTTTTACGCTGCCAGGTTATATTTGTTTCAACTATAGCTCATCTTTTGCAAGTCACTCATTAGTATGCACATAAGTCCCAACCTTAGAGAAGGAATTAGTAAATGGAGGGAACAAGACCAATTGTTGGCTAAGCAAAAGCTTGGGCAAACACCTCAAGTCACGTGACTCAATAATGACGAATGAAAGTCTTCACTCCCTCTATTTTATCTCTTCTCAGTGGTCTTAACGCGTAGTTTAAATAAACCATTCAAGAAAGAGAAGGCAATTGAATTGTTTACAACTCACCTGGATTTTATCGAAAGTTCCCGTAGAATCCATTCGGCTGGCTTCGTTCACAGTATTGCCCCATATGTCATAAACAGGCTTCTTAGCTCCGATGACACCTCCAACAAGTGGTCCATGACTGATGCCTAAAATTACAAATAAATTATTAGATAAAAATGTATCAAATTAAAATCATTGTTACGCATTTGAATTAAATCGAAACTTTATTCTTATTTTTTTGCCTTTTGTTGACAGTAACATCACACAAAAGCGATTGGGTAGATGAAAACCTTTCTAAACGAGCTAAAACGTTAGTGACCTTAGTTTAAATTACTTGAAAAGCTCTAAACAAAATATATCTTACGCACAAACATCCGCGCTATCGATTGGTGTCAAATTTGAAAAATACAAATACAAGAACACTCTTAATAACTCGAAGTCCCAAGGGACTGGCTAATGGTAGGTTATTGGTAGTTCAAATTATGGGAAGTTTTCACAACAGTCTCAAAAGTTTGGGCCCGGAAGAAAACTCGTTATAAAAGAATATTCGAGTTATAAGCTTCGAGTTATAGAGGTTCGACTGCAATTCACCACCGTCAAATTTGTGAAAGAATGGTAATGGCCTTTTTGATTCACATCTCCGCTGGTTAGACCAAAAGACCTGAGATCAGGCAAAGTGAGTTTCTTGCAGAATGAAATTTTTTTTTTGATACCTGGCTTAACCTATAATTCCTGGTGTTTCTTGAACAGATAGCATTGCTCGATTCTGATAAGTTGAAACTTGACCTTGATAATGTCTGGTATTTGGGTGTGTTATTACCGAGGATTTGAGTTAGAATACCTTTGAAAAGCTACTGCGAATGTAACTCAACTCAATTCAGTGCCAACAACACCTCCCTATTAATCCCTCAAAATAAACATTGTCATGGTCCAGGTTCAACTTATCAGAGTCACACTATGCAAAAATACCTAAGATTGTTTATTTAAAGAATGGTTTCAAAAAGAAGCAGACGCCACTTATAGTTGGAAAGGAAACAACAAGCATTGATTGCTCTAAAAGAAAAAAAGCAAATAAAGATTTGAACATTTTTCGCTTTTTTTTCCGGTAATGGTCGATACTAGTGATGGGCGCCATCGAGAACTTTTGGTAATCGAGACCTTGGGAATCGAGTGCTTTTCATAATCGAGCGATTGAAAATCGAGAAACTTCGAATTGAGATCTCGAGCGATTCGTTTCTTAATAATTTTGAATCAAGATTTCTGGATGTGATAATCGAGAACTGGAGCTGTGATAATCGAGAACTCGAGATGTGATAATCGAGAACTGAACATGTGATAATCGAGAACTCGAGTTGTGATAATTGCGAACTCGAGATCTGATAATTTAGAACTCGAGATCTGATAATTGAGAACTCGAGATATGATAATCGAGAACTCGTGATAATGGAGTTATCGAATTCTCTTGATTACTATCGTATTATACATATGGTTACAGTTAAGAAGTTAAATCGCTAGTCATTTAAAGTTTTGACCTAATGGTTAAGAGTTTTGTCTGATATTTCAAAAGTTTAAAATATTCTATTTGGGTTAATCCGAAATCGGGTTTTTCTCTGCTAAATGTGACTCAGTCATTCTTAGTTTATTGACAAACTTAAGAGATACAGTTTCCGTACCGATTCTGAGTTTGAAATTGTTGAATGAATGTTTGTTAATTTCATCCAAGGATTCCTTCATTGCGAAAGCAAAATCGACCAGCGCAGTTAAATGACCCCATTCTTCAGGTCCCTGAAATTAAAATAAAATAAAACATCGAGTATAAATATTTTAAAAAAATCACACAAGAGCATTCACAAATATTTTGCAAACTACAGAAAAAGTAATAGTTTTTTTTTTCTTTCACCCCAAAATTCTTTTGTAGGAAAATGTGGGGCAAAGTGAAATAGTGGGGCAAGTGAAATGGTGAAATATTTTTCTGTTTTTAGCGACACCTATCTGGTAATATTTTAACTGCGTAGTTGAACATGTAGTCTCTTCTAGTCAGGAAAAAGCTATCCTTGAAGATCAAAGCATATGATAACACATGCAGTTTTTAAAAATTAATACTCATATTGCAATATTTTGCTGAAGGCAAAAATTACTTTTGTTATTATAAAATAAATTTTAAATAGAAATTGAGAACATCTAATACTTGGTGTAGTATTTGTTTAGTTAATATTAAGCTTATTTTTATTTTAAATGTTTTGTACAATTAGTCAAGTGCAGGCGGAGCAAAGTAGATGGGGCAAAGTGAAATAATTCATTTCATTTCATTTACTTATTCCATCATTTAATTAAATTACTGACGTATTCATTTTTAATTAATTAATTTACATTTTTACATTTAATTATTCACTTATTATTCATTTATTCACTTTTTTCTTATTTATTCACTACTTTATTCACTCATTTATTTTTTCTCACACATTAATAAATTAATTTATTTTCTCGTTAGTTGTTCAACTTATCCATTAATTTCCTTGTTCATTTTTTTTATTTACTCCTTCATTTTCTCAAAAACGTTTTTAATAATATAATAAAAATTATTATATTTGAAAAACATTCTATTTTTCACTTTACCCCTTGAAAAGAATAAGTGAAAAATTTCCGCTTTTTTGTGGAAGTCCAAATTTACTGCAAAAAAAAAAAAAAAAAAAAAAAAAACGAATGCAAGTCTAAATGCCATTTTGGGACTAAATGCCGCTTTTTCCCTATGTTTGTCAAAGTAGCCTGTTTTGTTTCTTAATTGTGGTTTCTTATTAACTCCACGTTAATCCTCAGCCAAGAAGCAAAAGCAGATTCAAATTCACTAAAGCAGACGTAGAAAGAAAGCGGCGTTTAGCCCCAAGATGGCGGGAGTGTCGAGTCACTAGAGACTATTGGTTAAGTTTCCCACCAGATAAAGAATCTGGGCTCTTACTATGCGAAATAGCAGTTGGAATTTAATTTAGCCGAGAGTGTCTGACCCAAATAGACAGTAAAAAGATCTTTTACATGCAGCGTAATCATACGAGATGGACGTTGACGATTTTCTGCATCTTGAAAATTCACCGACTAGAGTCTGTTTACAAAATGTGATATAGAAGCGAATGTCATTATGATTGTGGTAGAATTATTATGCTAAATTAGCATGATTAAAAATGTCATTGAAAAAGCGTATTAATAATTAATGTATTATTATCCACTGTATGAATTTAATGTATTGAATTTGTTTGAATGTATTTTGTAAAAACTCTTTGCTATATAGTTTCGGAAGATGGGTAGTTTCTAGTTTATTTGTTATGTTTTCCTTTGTTTATTAAGCATTTATTTTGTCCAAATATTCACTTTAAATAATTAACTAAATGTTCAAATAATTTTAAAGCAAATACAACAGGCTCTAAAAATTAGCTGTATTGCATATAGGTATTTGCTGCAAGTATATCGTTTTCCAATACATTTATCAGCTGGTATTTTTAATTCTATACTTATCTCTGTTCTTCAACGTTTGAGCCTGAAAACAACTCGTTTTGCTCAAGATTTTATCATGCATTTTCAATTTACGTATACTTTGAAATGCTTACTGTAAATATAGGATATTAGTTTTAGGTAAGGGGTTTAATGTCGATATTTACGATGCTTTTCTTAAGTTTTAAGAATCAAGACTTTTTTTTTACTTTTCTGCTCGGATTGAGTCCAGATGCTGCCATGTAAGTGCTGCTTATGGTTTTGATTTTCTCCAAAGGCCTGAATCGTTCTTCATCAAGCAACTGCAACAGGAAAAAACATCAGTAAATACAACCATAACTGTTTACAGTAACGCTGGATTCCTTTAATTGTATTCTTTAAATGATTTAGGTCATTCACATAGAAACAGTCATTTTGAGCTCAATAAGTTTAAAAAATTAGAGTGGGTGGAATCAGATGAAACCTTTTATAGTTATAGATGTATATAAGGGCTTCATGGGAAAAATATTGGTCTTCTTAAACAAAAAAATTTTTTTGAATAGCATTATACCCTCAGCATTATAAAATTACTAAGCGTCATTCCCTCTCTAGTGAGCGAATGTCGAATTCATTAAAATTGGATTGTAGTAGTTATGCCTGACTGATGTTTGAGTTTCTTCGCATGTAAATATTCTCAAACCAGGAAGCAACTTATGATCATGCAGTTTTCAGGCATTATTTTATTTTTCTGAAAAACAGGTGTAATGGAATGACGGATCCAAAAACCCTTCTCTAATTTTGTGCTTTCATTTAGATTCCAAATAATAATTTCCGACAGATTAAAGACGCAAAAAATGTTGAAATATTTTTCTGGTTTTCTATCTATAAATTCCTAAACTTTTTGCTGAAAAAAAAATGTGATTCTTGGAAGAAAATTGACTTTTGTGAGGGAATGACACCAATTGTTGGGGACAAAAATAATCACGTGAACTAATTTTACATGAAAATTTAATATTTAATGTATTTTTTACTTTAATTCCCTCAATATTTTTAAATAAAAACCAAAAAAATAAAAATGTTAATTCACTATTTGTTTGCTTAGAAATAATTTTTTGTTATTTTTTACTAGCAGTGGGGACAAGTGGGAGAATGACATTTGGTTACTTTACACTTACATTAAAGATATTCAAAGTAAAATATAGAAATTTTACTTTTAATGACCTTGTTAAACTCTATCCTGAAAAGTATTTAAGTCCCTAAAATTATATATGAGTCATAAAACATTCGTAAATTATTACAGGCACATGAAAATGACCGTTTCTGTGAGAAGGACCTATTTTACATTGACACCACATAAGCATTTGGCCCAATGTACATAATATGATCCAAAAGTAATGAGCGGTTGGACAGTTGCGGTTGGACAGTTCTAGAATTACATGTTAAATGGACGAAACATCTCGTCAAGAACTGCAAGGTGGTTAAAAAGACAGATTTATTAAACTGATCGGTACAACTGACTAATAGTTTTAAAAATAGAACCTCCTGCAACAATGCACTTCTGTAGGCGTCTTTTCCAGGACTTAAGGCATCCCTTAAGCCTGTTCTGGGATATCTACAAAGGCTGCCTTGACATATACTTGGATGTCCTGGATAGAGTCGAAACGTTTTGTTCTCAACTTTGATTTTAATAGTGGAAACAAGAAAAAGTCAGAAGGCAACAAGCCAGGACTGCAGTTAGACTGGGGCACCACGGGAACGTTGACTCGGACCTTCTGCAGTCAGGACTCCCGGCACAAGTTTCGTGCAGACTTTCTGCATGTGCAACTTCTCCGTAACAATGCGTTGCACCGTTGTCTGCGATAAGTCGAGGGCTTTTGCTACTTGGTAGAGATTCAAACGCCAGTCCATGTTCAAAATTTAACAGACTCGTTGCACATTCACGGCAGTACGGGCCGATATCGGGCACCCAGACTGGGGTTCGTCAGTCACCACTTCCCCTCTTTACAGAAGACATCATGCCACTTGGTTACTTGCGAATAGGATCGAAGCAAAATTTGATCACTTTGCGTTGCTCTGACGAATTTTCCATATCGCACGTGTCACGCACCACAGTATACGGGTTACTGTTAAGGCTTCTGGCACCGCTCCGAAAGCTGGTAGGCAACTGACCTGCGTTGCGCTGCAAAAACAACAACCCCCACCAGCGTCTCTGTCAAGCGAAGCTGTTAGTTGTGAGTTATACTGACTCATGTAGCATGCGCATGAGTCAGTATAACGTGTATAACGTGAGGCTCATTGCTTTTGGATCCTACCATGTAAGCATTATCTATCTTTTGAAGCATTTAACTTTTTTCTTTTTAATGGAATTGCGTTAGCTGTTTTCGTCTTTTGCAGACCTAAAGCGATCTCCCGATACGGCATCCAGTCTTTCATGTAACACCATTAAGGTCCAATATCAGTGGCACAGGTAGTTTTTTAATTGTGTGTGCTACTGACTGGGGATTGTTAATTGGTTATACTGGGGAATTTCGACAGGAGGCACCTGAGTTCTTCTCGATGAGAAACTAACTTTGTCGAGGGTATTCAAAGCCAAAAGAATTCTGTGTAACATAGTTTCATTTTTAAAAAGTTTTAACACTACAGTCCACAACTAATGAACTCCTTTTTTAATTTCAAAGATAAAACTGTAACTTAGATCATTGCTAATCTTAGATAGAAATAGATTAACAGCTACCATTTTATTAAAAAACGAATATGCTTACTTGATCAAAGTCAAATATAATTTCATTGAGTAGCCGAATGCATTCAACGCCATTATTTATATCTTCAGAATAAAAAGACGCAAAATTGGGAATGGAAGCAAAAAGAACACCACAGCAACTATAAGACTGAGCGTATAATTCCTGGAAGAAAGAGAACATTTATCAAATTGCTATAATGTAGATGAGAGAGGGTAAAAAATAATATTTTCAAAATTTCTTTTTGTGTATATCATTATTAAAAATTTTTTTTTGTTACTATACATTTATTTCGGCAGCAAAATCGACGTCTATTTTGTTTATACATTCATCACACGAATTAAAATTTATCCAAGTAAATGTCCTTACATTATAGAGTAGTAAGCGAAATAAATATGAACGCATAATAACACAAAGGAAAAAGTTTGAAATTTCGTGTACAAAGTTGCTGAACTCTATCAAAGGTACAGAGGATCTCAGACAATGTAAGGGCTCTCCAACCTAAGGCCCGCGAACAGATTTTGTCCGACCCGCGGGAAGCTTACAATTTTTTTTTTCGGGAGGCAATTTTTTTTTTCTCGTTGGAAAAAAATGAGATATTATTTTTAATTACAAATAATTACTTAAAATCTTTTTACCGTTAATTTAAATCGTTTTTAATCATTCTTTACCGTTAACTACGTTTGTGCACCCATCTATCTCTCTTTTTGGTCTTTCCCAAAACAAATCTCTTTTCACCGCGCCACATTCTCCCGTTAGTCCCCTTACATTGGACTTTTCCTGTTCCCAGGGAAAACGTGCTCCATTTTACAGTTCTCTATCAGAAAAACTTTCTTAAAATATCATTCTAGAGCTGTGTGAGTATAAATTTTCTTTATCAAACGAACATTTAAAATCACTCTTAATGATCGGAACTACGAAGTTTGTTTCTGAATGGACTGAAATTTTTAGCGATAAACAAATGCAATCTTTTCATTATTTTTTTAACTTTTTAAATTTCTTTAAAAAGCTTTACACGTGTTGTGCTCTTATTTATTTCCAAATTTCTAATCGTCATTAATTCGATAAAATAAATTTGTAGTACATTGCAATCATTTTGTCTTTAACCACTCAATCATTAGTCTTTTTTTTTTTTTTTAAAGCTTCACTTTATTTTGTGACAAAGAATACTTTTTATTTCAGTTTCCCGAACTATTCTAAATTTTACAAGACTCCCTATCGTTGTAATATTAGAGAATTTTATTTACGGGCACCCCCGTAAATAGAGAATTTTATTTACGGGGGTCCCGCGGGATCCCGGGATCCCGCGGGGTTGACTTTTTCACATTTAACATGATACGACATCTGTTTTGAGTAGCAAATTAAAATATTATGTGGATTCTGCTATTCATACAGAACCCCTAAGAAGTGTAGGCATCGTGACGACTCGAAATCATATAGAAACGGGGGGCGGAAATGATTTCTTGACCCGAGAAATTTTAAATATGCCGGGAGTATTCCAGACTGTTCGGAGTTCTACGCGCTGAAGATATGAGGTGTGCATTGTAACGGGTGGAAAAAACTTCGAACACGAACTTTGAGCCATGTACCTTTTGCCTTTTTTACAAGCAAAATTAAAAAAAAAAAAAATAGAAATAAAATAACTTACGGTCTCTTATTTTATGGTGCTTCTGTGTACATCCACGCTGCAGGAAAGCATTTCCGACCCTGCATTGCTATATGATTTCTAGTCGTCGCACCCCTCTTAAAAGTTCTGAAACAGTTAACTGAAACACCCTGTATATATACAGGGTGTTCCGTTTTAATCTGCAAAACCTTTATTTCCGCAACCGTGAGTCCTAGATGTATACTTCCAGTTGCAAAAATGTTCAAAATAAGATGCAGAGCTTAGCTGTTGAAAGTTTCAAGCAAAAATAAGAATGAGTCAAAAAATACGAAATTTAACTTTTAATACGGCCCTTAGGTCCCCTAAATAATATTTAGAGAAATAATCTCCATTGAAAAATATTACTGACGCAAAAAACTTGACATTTGTGCGACCAAAACTCGAGGAGATATTCCAGTTCGAAGTTTTAAGGGACCATACAGAAGATGAGATTGGAACTTATCTCCCTTTCAGAAGAATGCCAGGTCGTCAAAGTAAGAAGCACAAGGTATATTTATATTTTTCATTGCTATTCAAAAATGATTAATTTTTGGGGGGAAATATGTTAACCACTATATTTTCCCCCAAAAGTGCTTATGACGGCGAGTGAAAAGTGGTGTAAGACACAAAACTGCGTTTCATATATCGGTGAATATTCGTCGTACTAATTTCAAACTTTTTGTGTTAGAATTATTTTTCAATGGAGATTATTTCCATAAACATAAGTTAGGGGACTTGGGGTCCGTATAAAAAGTTACATTTTGTATTTTTTGACTTAATTTTATTTTTACTTTAGACTTTCAATACCTTAACTCGGCATCTGATTTTGAACATTTTTGCGATTGGAAGTATACATCTAGGACTAACGGTTCCGAAAATAAAGGTCTTGCAGGTGAAAGCGGAACACCCTGTATATAAAAAGACTATATGGACCTTTTTTCATGACTGAAGAGAAGAAAAACAAAATGCCATCAATGAAATAATTGAGCATTTATCTTTGAAAATTTTTTTTCAAGTATATTTGTAAATCTGTGTCACTCTCAGGGTCGCCGAGAGCCATGACGGGCTCCTTGTCAGTTTAGTTCTCAAGCTGCTTCCCCCTTAAAACTAATAAAATGTATACTACTTGGACTCCAAGGGCCGGGCTCCTCGTTTTCGACTAGGCTGTCATTGCCTTTCGTTGTCCCTGGTCACTTCTTGAATCGATTTCTGCAGCTCGGTGTACCATAATGAACAAAATTTTTTGTAGCCGAGTACATAACTAACAAAGAAAGATCAACTTCCGTAAAAGCGTGCACAAATGTGGGATTTTTTTTCTTTCAACGGTGGTGTCGCAGTAGCGAATAAAATCGTCGCTCACAAAATCAGGCTAAACTTCGTAATAAGCAAAGGACGGAATAGACCTAATGCGGTAGTTTGCAGTATATATAGATTAAGACAAGACCGGAGTTATACTGTTAAACTAATTTGTTGCGCGATATTTTTACAGTAGACAACTAACGCTGCAGGATATTTTGTCGTTTTTTAGATTTTAACGCAATTATTAAATTTTGAGCAGTTATATCTTTACTCTGGCATCATCGGTAATTCAGAAAAAACTTTGTGATCCAGACGATAGCGTTCCTAATAAAAGTGTCGCAAAAGATGGTAATAGGGTATAAAAAATCCCTCATCCCCACCAAAAAAAAAAAAAAAAGTGTTATGTAATTATCAAGTTCGTACAATTTTCAGAACCAAATCATATTTAGCCTAGTGATGTGCCGGATCGTTAAAAAAGAAGATCCGCCGATACGGATACGGAACTCAATTTTTTTTTTTTTTTGCCCAATTCAACTATCCAAGTGCAAAATTTGTTACGGAAGATATTCCCGCCAGAATAATGGCAGTTTCTTCACAAAATGTCAACTGCGGCAAAAATATAATCAAGACTATGATTTACTCTTTAATGAAATCTCCGTTAAAATTGAGGGAGAGTTGGAAGGAATGGGTCAGCGCTGCATCAATGCTTGGATGGAATGTGAAAAATTATTTCCAGTTTACTCGGTAGATGTAGGATACAGGAGCAAGAGTGTAAAACTGCTACTGGACAGGCTAGAAATAATTTTTCCCAGTTTATTTCAGCATTAATGCAGCGCTGACCCATTCCACCGAACTTCTCCGACCGACGAAGTACAGAGCAGGGAACACCTTTACAAACAGTAAATTTAAAGGATGCCGAGAAAAACAAAAATAAAGAATAACAGAAAGCTCAAATCAATAACAAAAACTAATATTAAATTAAAAATTAAAAAACAAAACATGTCTCATATTAAGATGAATTTCGCGGGTCAGAACACACATTTGTTAACAAATATGAACTAACAGTAGGTAAAAATTTTAAATCATTGAGCTTTTCCTCCTTTTCTTCCGACTATGAAATCACTACCACTCACGCGTGTAAAGGCATAGAATCGCATTTAAAATTTACTTAACAAGATTATAGCTTCTACTGTATATAAGTTGGAAGTTTCAAATAAATATCAAACGCAGAAAACTTCGTTCTTTCAATTAGGGCCAACATTTTTTAACGTATGGGTAAATTTTTACTACCATAATTGTGAAAAATGTTAAATCGTTTTTTAATTAATATCTCCGGTAATTAAAAATCTACAAAAACGAGGCCAAGCTAAGAACACTTTCGATCAAGTCACCTTTTGAACGAAAAATGATTTATCAAAATCGGTTCATCTGTTTAGGAGCCACAAAAAGACAAACTGATACACACTTTTAAAACTTATTTCCTCTTCCGTGGTACAAATTGTCTTCTGAAATGATACCTTATAATTTAAATAGGGAATAAAACCTAATTTAAACGGAATTTAAGAGTCTTTTATTCAAATAATTAAAAAATTTTAGAATAGAAATGATCCTTTTAAGATCCGTCAAAAAAGTAACGGATACGGATACAGATCTTTATTTTCCCTCGGATATATACGGATACGGATATCCGGAACATTACTAATTTGGCCTACTTTCCAGTAAAAATAAAAGAAAGAAGACAAAAACATGAGAGAAATCTTAATGCATCGTAAAAATATCATTGAAAAAAATAATAAAAAGTCATCTTTACTAATAATAAAGCAGAAAGTCTGTCTGTCAGGATCTCTGTGATGCGCATAGCGCTTAGACCGTTCAGCCGATTTTCATAAACTTTGGCACAAAGTTAGTTTGTAGCATTAAAATGTGCATCTCAAAGCAATTTTTTTGAAAATTCAATGTGGCTCTTTTTCTATTCCAATTTTAGGAACAAAATTATCATAAGATGGACGAGTAAATTACGAAATTATCATAACGTGGAACCGTAACATGAGTAAGCCCATTGGCGAGAGAATTCACCATACATTATTTGTAAATATACAGGCGAACCAAAAGATCTTTTATTTTTTCTATTACGGGCAAACCGCTAGTCAATAAATAAAATAATTAAATAAATACTGGCAAACTAAAAATTAGAAAGTAGGTTCTGAAATGGGAAAAATGTGTCTGTAGGTCTCTCTGTTCCCCTTCCTCTCAAATAGTTTTTGAATAAATTGTCTGCTTCGAACAAACTTTTTTTTTTGTTCGAAAGATCTCGGCGAGGACACTTCTTTCCCATATTTTACTTTTTGGTTTGAACAATTTTTCGCTCTATTTTGAACAGTGCAAAAAACCTTAACATTAGCGCCTACGGAAAAACTTAAGACCTATATTTATAAATCCTAAATTTAAAGAGACGGATTTGCTTCAAACAAACTGCGTTAGAAAAAGATCTTGATTAAGGTTTTTTTCTTATTTAGCTATTTTAAGGGTATTTTTTGAACAATTCAAAATTTGGACCATTATTCTGCCGTGTGCAGGTAAACGGCAGTATCTACAAAAATGAGTTTCTGAGATATTTGAAGAAACGCGTTTTTGATTTCCCACAAATATCAATTAAATATTGAAATTTGATTTTAGGCTATTCTATATGTTTATATCGAAGTATTTTTTGGGCAGTTTGTTTCAATTTGATTTTGCAATAAAAATTTTAATTAAAGTAGATATTGCCGTTTACCTGCACTTCGCAGTAGTAATTCTCATGCACTTTTACTGGTAATCAGCAGTAACTGCACAATGTACTATTGAATGACCAATAATTACAAATTCAACATAATACGGAGTAGATATGTCATTACGAAGTATATTTATTGCATGCAATGTGAATAATATATTTTACTTTAAAAAAAGAAATAATACCGTGTATACACTTGACATAAATTTAATATAAATAAATGAAATGTAATTTAAAAATAAAGTAAAAAAAGGCATATGTTTTGATTGCTTACGGCATCGTCGAAAACTCTTTAATGTTCATACGTTGTCACTTGGCAACTGGAAGATTCTTTAGGCATTTTTAAAACTACGACAAATCGCTTAATATTCCGCACTTTGCAATAAAGCAATAAATATCCATGAAAATTTAGGCAAATGAAATGCTTCATGTGTTAATAATGGCTCTCATTGAACTACTAAAAGTGCAGCAGCTTAGTATATATAAAAAATTGAAAAATATCGTCTGCGACAGCACAAAACAAATGGAACAGAATCGTTCTGTTGGTACACGTTTATTTATCGTCTGCCAAGCATTACTTGTGTTTACTCGTATGTTATCTTCTATAACTGATTTATCAAAATCGGTTCATCTGTTTAGGAGCCACAAAAAGACAAACTGATACACACTTTTAAAACTTATTTCCTCTTCCGTGGTACAAATTGTCTTCTGAAATGATACCTTATAATTTAAATAGGGAATAAAACCTAATTTAAACGGAATTTAAGAGTCTTTTATTCAAATAATTAAAAAATTTTAGAATAGAAATGATCCTTTTAAGATCCGTCAAAAAAGTAACGGATACGGATACAGATCTTTATTTTCCCTCGGATATATACGGATACGGATATCCGGAACATTACTAATTTGGCCTACTTTCCAGTAAAAATAAAAGAAAGAAGACAAAAACATGAGAGAAATCTTAATGCATCGTAAAAATATCATTGAAAAAAATAATAAAAAGTCATCTTTACTAATAATAAAGCAGAAAGTCTGTCTGTCAGGATCTCTGTGATGCGCATAGCGCTTAGACCGTTCAGCCGATTTTCATAAACTTTGGCACAAAGTTAGTTTGTAGCATTAAAATGTGCATCTCAAAGCAATTTTTTTGAAAATTCAATGTGGCTCTTTTTCTATTCCAATTTTAGGAACAAAATTATCATAAGATGGACGAGTAAATTACGAAATTATCATAACGTGGAACCGTAACATGAGTAAGCCCATTGGCGAGAGAATTCACCATACATTATTTGTAAATATACAGGCGAACCAAAAGATCTTTTATTTTTTCTATTACGGGCAAACCGCTAGTCAATAAATAAAATAATTAAATAAATACTGGCAAACTAAAAATTAGAAAGTAGGTTCTGAAATGGGAAAAATGTGTCTGTAGGTCTCTCTGTTCCCCTTCCTCTCAAATAGTTTTTGAATAAATTGTCTGCTTCGAACAAACTTTTTTTTTTGTTCGAAAGATCTCGGCGAGGACACTTCTTTCCCATATTTTACTTTTTGGTTTGAACAATTTTTCGCTCTATTTTGAACAGTGCAAAAAACCTTAACATTAGCGCCTACGGAAAAACTTAAGACCTATATTTATAAATCCTAAATTTAAAGAGACGGATTTGCTTCAAACAAACTGCGTTAGAAAAAGATCTTGATTAAGGTTTTTTTCTTATTTAGCTATTTTAAGGGTATTTTTTGAACAATTCAAAATTTGGACCATTATTCTGCCGTGTGCAGGTAAACGGCAGTATCTACAAAAATGAGTTTCTGAGATATTTGAAGAAACGCGTTTTTGATTTCCCACAAATATCAATTAAATATTGAAATTTGATTTTAGGCTATTCTATATGTTTATATCGAAGTATTTTTTGGGCAGTTTGTTTCAATTTGATTTTGCAATAAAAATTTTAATTAAAGTAGATATTGCCGTTTACCTGCACTTCGCAGTAGTAATTCTCATGCACTTTTACTGGTAATCAGCAGTAACTGCACAATGTACTATTGAATGACCAATAATTACAAATTCAACATAATACGGAGTAGATATGTCATTACGAAGTATATTTATTGCATGCAATGTGAATAATATATTTTACTTTAAAAAAAGAAATAATACCGTGTATACACTTGACATAAATTTAATATAAATAAATGAAATGTAATTTAAAAATAAAGTAAAAAAAGGCATATGTTTTGATTGCTTACGGCATCGTCGAAAACTCTTTAATGTTCATACGTTGTCACTTGGCAACTGGAAGATTCTTTAGGCATTTTTAAAACTACGACAAATCGCTTAATATTCCGCACTTTGCAATAAAGCAATAAATATCCATGAAAATTTAGGCAAATGAAATGCTTCATGTGTTAATAATGGCTCTCATTGAACTACTAAAAGTGCAGCAGCTTAGTATATATAAAAAATTGAAAAATATCGTCTGCGACAGCACAAAACAAATGGAACAGAATCGTTCTGTTGGTACACGTTTATTTATCGTCTGCCAAGCATTACTTGTGTTTACTCGTATGTTATCTTCTATAACTGATTTATCAAAATCGGTTCATCTGTTTAGGAGCCACAAAAAGACAAACTGATACACACTTTTAAAACTTATTTCCTCTTCCGTGGTACAAATTGTCTTCTGAAATGATACCTTATAATTTAAATAGGGAATAAAACCTAATTTAAACGGAATTTAAGAGTCTTTTATTCAAATAATTAAAAAATTTTAGAATAGAAATGATCCTTTTAAGATCCGTCAAAAAAGTAACGGATACGGATACAGATCTTTATTTTCCCTCGGATATATACGGATACGGATATCCGGAACATTACTAATTTGGCCTACTTTCCAGTAAAAATAAAAGAAAGAAGACAAAAACATGAGAGAAATCTTAATGCATCGTAAAAATATCATTGAAAAAAATAATAAAAAGTCATCTTTACTAATAATAAAGCAGAAAGTCTGTCTGTCAGGATCTCTGTGATGCGCATAGCGCTTAGACCGTTCAGCCGATTTTCATAAACTTTGGCACAAAGTTAGTTTGTAGCATTAAAATGTGCATCTCAAAGCAATTTTTTTGAAAATTCAATGTGGCTCTTTTTCTATTCCAATTTTAGGAACAAAATTATCATAAGATGGACGAGTAAATTACGAAATTATCATAACGTGGAACCGTAACATGAGTAAGCCCATTGGCGAGAGAATTCACCATACATTATTTGTAAATATACAGGCGAACCAAAAGATCTTTTATTTTTTCTATTACGGGCAAACCGCTAGTCAATAAATAAAATAATTAAATAAATACTGGCAAACTAAAAATTAGAAAGTAGGTTCTGAAATGGGAAAAATGTGTCTGTAGGTCTCTCTGTTCCCCTTCCTCTCAAATAGTTTTTGAATAAATTGTCTGCTTCGAACAAACTTTTTTTTTTGTTCGAAAGATCTCGGCGAGGACACTTCTTTCCCATATTTTACTTTTTGGTTTGAACAATTTTTCGCTCTATTTTGAACAGTGCAAAAAACCTTAACATTAGCGCCTACGGAAAAACTTAAGACCTATATTTATAAATCCTAAATTTAAAGAGACGGATTTGCTTCAAACAAACTGCGTTAGAAAAAGATCTTGATTAAGGTTTTTTTCTTATTTAGCTATTTTAAGGGTATTTTTTGAACAATTCAAAATTTGGACCATTATTCTGCCGTGTGCAGGTAAACGGCAGTATCTACAAAAATGAGTTTCTGAGATATTTGAAGAAACGCGTTTTTGATTTCCCACAAATATCAATTAAATATTGAAATTTGATTTTAGGCTATTCTATATGTTTATATCGAAGTATTTTTTGGGCAGTTTGTTTCAATTTGATTTTGCAATAAAAATTTTAATTAAAGTAGATATTGCCGTTTACCTGCACTTCGCAGTAGTAATTCTCATGCACTTTTACTGGTAATCAGCAGTAACTGCACAATGTACTATTGAATGACCAATAATTACAAATTCAACATAATACGGAGTAGATATGTCATTACGAAGTATATTTATTGCATGCAATGTGAATAATATATTTTACTTTAAAAAAAGAAATAATACCGTGTATACACTTGACATAAATTTAATATAAATAAATGAAATGTAATTTAAAAATAAAGTAAAAAAAGGCATATGTTTTGATTGCTTACGGCATCGTCGAAAACTCTTTAATGTTCATACGTTGTCACTTGGCAACTGGAAGATTCTTTAGGCATTTTTAAAACTACGACAAATCGCTTAATATTCCGCACTTTGCAATAAAGCAATAAATATCCATGAAAATTTAGGCAAATGAAATGCTTCATGTGTTAATAATGGCTCTCATTGAACTACTAAAAGTGCAGCAGCTTAGTATATATAAAAAATTGAAAAATATCGTCTGCGACAGCACAAAACAAATGGAACAGAATCGTTCTGTTGGTACACGTTTATTTATCGTCTGCCAAGCATTACTTGTGTTTACTCGTATGTTATCTTCTATAACTGATTTATCAAAATCGGTTCATCTGTTTAGGAGCCACAAAAAGACAAACTGATACACACTTTTAAAACTTATTTCCTCTTCCGTGGTACAAATTGTCTTCTGAAATGATACCTTATAATTTAAATAGGGAATAAAACCTAATTTAAACGGAATTTAAGAGTCTTTTATTCAAATAATTAAAAAATTTTAGAATAGAAATGATCCTTTTAAGATCCGTCAAAAAAGTAACGGATACGGATACAGATCTTTATTTTCCCTCGGATATATACGGATACGGATATCCGGAACATTACTAATTTGGCCTACTTTCCAGTAAAAATAAAAGAAAGAAGACAAAAACATGAGAGAAATCTTAATGCATCGTAAAAATATCATTGAAAAAAATAATAAAAAGTCATCTTTACTAATAATAAAGCAGAAAGTCTGTCTGTCAGGATCTCTGTGATGCGCATAGCGCTTAGACCGTTCAGCCGATTTTCATAAACTTTGGCACAAAGTTAGTTTGTAGCATTAAAATGTGCATCTCAAAGCAATTTTTTTGAAAATTCAATGTGGCTCTTTTTCTATTCCAATTTTAGGAACAAAATTATCATAAGATGGACGAGTAAATTACGAAATTATCATAACGTGGAACCGTAACATGAGTAAGCCCATTGGCGAGAGAATTCACCATACATTATTTGTAAATATACAGGCGAACCAAAAGATCTTTTATTTTTTCTATTACGGGCAAACCGCTAGTCAATAAATAAAATAATTAAATAAATACTGGCAAACTAAAAATTAGAAAGTAGGTTCTGAAATGGGAAAAATGTGTCTGTAGGTCTCTCTGTTCCCCTTCCTCTCAAATAGTTTTTGAATAAATTGTCTGCTTCGAACAAACTTTTTTTTTTGTTCGAAAGATCTCGGCGAGGACACTTCTTTCCCATATTTTACTTTTTGGTTTGAACAATTTTTCGCTCTATTTTGAACAGTGCAAAAAACCTTAACATTAGCGCCTACGGAAAAACTTAAGACCTATATTTATAAATCCTAAATTTAAAGAGACGGATTTGCTTCAAACAAACTGCGTTAGAAAAAGATCTTGATTAAGGTTTTTTTCTTATTTAGCTATTTTAAGGGTATTTTTTGAACAATTCAAAATTTGGACCATTATTCTGCCGTGTGCAGGTAAACGGCAGTATCTACAAAAATGAGTTTCTGAGATATTTGAAGAAACGCGTTTTTGATTTCCCACAAATATCAATTAAATATTGAAATTTGATTTTAGGCTATTCTATATGTTTATATCGAAGTATTTTTTGGGCAGTTTGTTTCAATTTGATTTTGCAATAAAAATTTTAATTAAAGTAGATATTGCCGTTTACCTGCACTTCGCAGTAGTAATTCTCATGCACTTTTACTGGTAATCAGCAGTAACTGCACAATGTACTATTGAATGACCAATAATTACAAATTCAACATAATACGGAGTAGATATGTCATTACGAAGTATATTTATTGCATGCAATGTGAATAATATATTTTACTTTAAAAAAAGAAATAATACCGTGTATACACTTGACATAAATTTAATATAAATAAATGAAATGTAATTTAAAAATAAAGTAAAAAAAGGCATATGTTTTGATTGCTTACGGCATCGTCGAAAACTCTTTAATGTTCATACGTTGTCACTTGGCAACTGGAAGATTCTTTAGGCATTTTTAAAACTACGACAAATCGCTTAATATTCCGCACTTTGCAATAAAGCAATAAATATCCATGAAAATTTAGGCAAATGAAATGCTTCATGTGTTAATAATGGCTCTCATTGAACTACTAAAAGTGCAGCAGCTTAGTATATATAAAAAATTGAAAAATATCGTCTGCGACAGCACAAAACAAATGGAACAGAATCGTTCTGTTGGTACACGTTTATTTATCGTCTGCCAAGCATTACTTGTGTTTACTCGTATGTTATCTTCTATAACTGTACATTAGCAAAAAATAATTTTGTTTTATTGTTTTTAGAACACGGATATATGAAGAATCAAAGTTTTTTTTTCTTAAATGTTTGAGGGCTGTGAAATTACAAAACGTTTTCTTCGACTTTATTTGAAATAAAGTATGATTATTTTTTCCCAAGTATTTTATACCCTTTTAAGTATCTCTTTCGCTCAAGGACCAGGGCTGCGGAGTCGGAAGGAAAATGGTCGACCCCGACTCCGACTCCTGGATTTTGAAACGCCCGACTCCGACTCCAGATTTTTTAATATTTTTTTTAATTGTATTTTTTCAACTCCCTCTCTCCCTTCAGGAGAAGAGGGAACACCTCTAAACAGACATTGAAATATTAATTCCTTTTTATGAAAATTTCGCATTTTGTTTATTATTGTAAACCCAAGACGCATTCAACGTTAGAAATTAAATTTAAAAATCAAATTTTTCAATAGTTACGAGTTAAAAAGTGAGATGACTTAAAAATCCCCTTTAAAAAATTTGAAAAGGATTATCTGTAATTTGCCCCCCTTTAACACTAGAACGACTGACATTTTCTGTATACCTAGAAAGACTGAAGGGGCCAGTGTGGCCCCTACCCATTTTTGGAGTGAATTCTTTTAAAAATTCTTCCTGAGGGAGTCAACATGCCTGATACACCTTCTTTCATGACTAAATAAAAATTTAGTACTTAATTATTTTTAGTTTTTCTCTCTATACTGGGCAAAAGGTTGAATTAGTTTTCCTTTCTAAGAGCAATGGCCACCGTTAGGATGGTAAGCAGTCGATACTGTTTATAGCATTTGGATATCCAACCGGCTGCATAAAGAGGAAGTTACAGGTTAAACTAGAGTGAATGGCATTTTTTTATGCTAGAACAATTAGGAGAAAGGAAAAAAATAAATTTTTTAATTGTCAAAATGCTTAGGAGCCACTGTGGCCCCCCTCGTCTTTCTAGGTATAAGGTTCAATATTAACAGTACTATGGGGTGAATGATTAAATGATTAAACAAGCATTCAAATAGTGTCATATAATGAAAAGTCAAAAAATGCCATTAAGTTCCGTTAGATATTATCCGAGTTATTAAATAACAAACTACGCGAGGGGCCACACAGGCCCCTCGCATGTCATTGAAAATACTTTATTTAAAAAACTTGGAATCAAGCCTATTCAGTTTTCAAAGTTATTTCAGAGTAAATCATTAATGTTAAAGTAAAAATAATTTACCGAGTACTGATCTCATTAGAGTCAAATAAATATATTAGTACCGAAAAGAAAAAAAAAAACCTAATACAAAGTTAATATGCACAAATTCTTAGGAAACTGAAAACGCGTGTCTGTTCCTTCAAACCCCGAATTAAGTGTCGGAAGTTCTCTGCGAATTCGTTTCCCGCAAATTATTATCTTTTACTGACCATTACTAAAGTAAGTTTCATGGGCTTTTTAATTGTGTTACTTCTACTCTTAATTTTCAACTCCTTAATATGTTGTTGCTTTTAAAATGTATTCATTTGTTTATTAAGAATAGGTTGATTGATATATTTTAAGAATGTGTTTAACGTCAATGCCTACAGCAACAGACATATACTGCAACAAATCGATTGCCACGTGCTTCAAAATTAAAACCCTCCAATAGCAATCTAAACTCTAGATTAATTGTTTTAATTAAACGAGCAAATTAATTGTTTCAAACACGACTTTCGAGGAGAAGGGGATATAAATTAGGACAATTTTTATTTCGATCAAAAGCATGAATACAAAGGAATATTTTCTTTTATTCATTTTTAACATAATAAGATTTTAATGCTTACTATGCTCAATAGATTTTCAAATGCATAAAATACAGCGAAGACATCACTGGTTGAATTTGAACTAAATTGATGCCACATATGAAATCGCATGTTCATTGGATATCATTTATTACACTATTAAATATTCTGCCGTGGGCAGGTATCCGGTAATATCAACAGAAATGTGTTTTCGAGATATGTGAAGAAATATGTGTTGGATTCAATACAAGCAAGAGGGAAATGTTGGAATTGGACGTTTTTTCGCGCATTTTATTTCCGCGGAAATCAAATAAGCTAGCTTGTACAATAAAGCTAATTGCAAAAAAACGAAAAAAATGCAAAAAAAAAAAAAAAAAAAAAAAAAAAAAATCAGTTACTGCCTTTTACCTGCCCACGGCAGTATTATGCTGAATTGCAACAAAATGTGCAATTCGTTGAAGAGATAGATGTGGTTCTCTTTTGCTTATTATCGTTTTACTCTTTGCCCTGTTTCTACCTCTTTCTCCGTTAGAAATACTTTATTATTCTCTTTCCTTAGGAAGTCAGCAATAGTGACAATGTTATAAAGCTTTTATCTGTCACCCTGGTAGTTCCTGTTTTGAAACAAACAAAACTATGGCTTGAATGAACAAAGTGAAACTCGATTGTAAGCAGCAATTAAATTATTTAAAACAACTAAAAACACGAAGTTTCTAAGCTTGAGCTGTCATGAAAATGACATGATGTAGTGTAGAACATTTCATAGTTTATTTTCTTTAATTATCTAATTTTATTGAAAGCAGCAAAGAATAATAATCTATGAGAAACACGTTCGTTTACCTCATAGTTTCTGTCTTGCAACAGGAAGTAAGATGCCACGTGATCTGGAAGGATATTTTTCAGCAATTGTTGGTTGTGCTGTCTCAGCTCTCGCATCTCCTGGAGTTCTTTCTGAGCCTGTAGTTTCCACAAAAAATCTAGTCTGGACGTGATTTCAATCTACACAAGGAGGATAAGAACCAGGACTTTATTTTACTTACTTAATTAAAAGTTAGAAAAGAAGCTGCTGTCGATGAAAAACATAGGAACTAATAATGATAAATAGTTTTCCTTGTACTGGAAAAGTAAAGATCTTCACTTTTTGTTTGCCAAAAACTATTTTTCTTTAAAAAAGTGCCCTAAAATTCATAATAAAACATTTCTTCAGCCACCCCACAAAAAACTTTATGGAATTTCATTAGTTTAGTTTTTTAAGGGAAACGGTTTTTTGGGACTGTTTTTAAAATTAAGGATTTTAAAGTTATTTTAATGTACTTTTAATTTTTAGAAATCATAACAGAGTACCTAAAAGACGATATAGTAGGCATTTTTGAAAAAAGAAAAATAAGTCATTTTGGATTTGTGTGCCGAAAATCTCCGTCATCTTGGATTTGTTGGGAGAGGTTTGCTGGGGGGATTTTGGATTGATCTCCTCTTTCTAAAGTTTTTATCAATACATCGTCTACATACATGAGAAGTTTCATAATTTTATTACAAATTGCCATTTCCGGTTTTATTTCCGACCATAACCCCTTTTACCATTAGAATAACATATGACAGTTAAAACTAAATCACTTTCCTGCAACCAGTTTGCCCGATTATTATTACAATTTGTTTATTATTGAGTAAATTGAATAATATTGACCAATTTAAGAGTTTTTTAATCTTCAATATTTTATACAATGGTAAGAAGGGAATATTTCTTAAGCGCGCAGTAAAAGCATAAAGTTTAGAGTTATCAACTGGTGACTCATTTAAAAATAGATGTGAAATGATGTTTCTCAAAATAGTACAGAAGAAACCCCAAAGGTCTTTTCCGATGTGCAAGAACCCATGATAAACCTGGAGATGGGGTATGAGGATCTGATCTAGGGGCTCAGAACTTGAGATGCCGTTCACAATTGGTGAATGAGATTGATTTCGCCCATTCAGAATTCTTGAAATCTGACGTTTTTGTCTCCAATAAAGTAGTTCTAATTTGCATTATAAGTTTTATGTTATTGGTTGTAATCACGGTTTTGATAGCTATGGTATTTGTTGTCATTAATTTTTACATTTTCGAAACGAGCAAAGGTACAACATGTCTATGTCGCCAGCATAAAAATTTCGTTAAGCTTGAAATGCAGCATGAAATACAATCTTAATATAAATAATCAAGGATAAACAACTAAATAGAAAGAAAGACATATCAAATTGTGCAAAAAATATGATAATTTAACACATTACCAATCTGCAATGATAGCTGACCATGTAGAAAAATATAATAATCAATGTCAAAGCCCGAATTTTCAAGGATATGCAAGTTTCTTGCAACTTTCTGAAACGAAAACACATTGTTTCAAAGAAGTAAAGTGTTGAGTTCTGACAGATTAGGTATAAAAAGTACATATAGTAAAGATAAATAAGTATATGGTAACACTATATTACTATCACATCTGTTGTTCAAAAATATGTTGTTAATTTCTATCTTTTTATTGAAGAATATATAATACTCGTAAACAAAACTGATGGATCAGTGAAAAAAAAAAACGCATTTGCGAAAAAATTGGACATACCTACTTTTGTAGCTACACGTTTCACTTCTGCTTGCTATCAATGCTATCTGATCCGAATAGTGATTGTGTCTCTCATCTCTCTTAGAAGCTCTCAAATGTTTAATTGTAACACCCTGTAAATGCTGCTCTTTAAGGTATATGCAGCTGCTCATGATTAACTAATTGATAGCTGCATATAAAGATGAAATCAAACTCAATATAATTAAAATTCAGCTCACTTTCTCTAAGCAGGGAAATATAACTGTAGGAACAAATAGTTGTAAATGGAAGTCGAATGGAATGATACTCGAGTTTAGAAATTTATTTCTCTCGAAAACTGCACATACTACGTAATTATATATTTTTTTTTGAGAAAAATTATAAATGGGTAAATGTAGTTGCTATTAATGGTATGTAACTAAACTAAATTCGAATAAGCAGTTATCAAATGTTTCTGAAACCAATAGTAGTTTGATTATTTCTTCATGAATTTCTGGTTCTAAACAATTTTGTTCACATCCTGCTAGAAATTTTTTACAAAAAAAAAAAAAAAAAAAAAAAAATGCATTGATGTGACTAAATGAAATGCTCGAGTAGTTATTTGAGCTGTAGAAAAGAACCCAATACCTTGTGCAAATAGCTTCAAAGAGATCCGGGAATGCAAGAAGCATGAGAAGAAGATAAGTGGCCAGCATTAACAAAAGAAGACCAAGTTTCAGTAAGTAGTGCACTTTTAGAAAGGAGACACATGCCACCATAGTTAAAATCCAACTCAAGATGAAGTACTGCAAAGAAAAGAACAAAAAAAAAAAAAAAAAAAAAAAAAATAAATTTTTTCCCCTGTGGGTAGAGTTTTTTTTTGGTTTTTGTTTTTATTTTCGTAAAAGCGTCCAAAAAACTTTTGAAACATGCAATAAAATAGTATCATTTCTTTAACGAAATGTTTTCTAGAAATAAGAAAGTAAAAATGGAGTTATTTGCAAAATATTTGAATAAAAGTTTTAGATTTCTTGAGAAGATACTTAAATGCCAATTCTGCCCTTAGTGCAATGGATAAAAGACATGGTTTTACTTAAATTTCACTCAAAAAGTTTAAGTTAAAAAAAACTAAAAGCTTAATGCGACAGTAATTAATCAACGTGAAGTGAGCTCAAGGCGATTTATTTTTTATGACAATAAATGCTTCCAGATAATGTCTTTTCTTTATGTAAATCATTTATTAAAACCTAACCCGAATTCCTTTTTTAGCCTACTTTTCCATAAAAATAAAATAAAAAATAAAAGGTGTAAAAGAAATCTGAATGTAGTGTAAAAATATCGCTAAAATAAAAATAATGACTCCACAAATGTCAAAAAAAAAAAAAAAAAAAAAAAACGTATTAAGGTGTTGAGGTAAGAAAATACGTATCTTTGATTTGCATGTTCCCCGGGATAATTTTTCAGCGAATAGTCAAATTTGAAAAACTCTCTTGTTCGAAAGTTTTGAGCCATGACACCTTATTACCACACTTTATTTTTATTATTATATTATTATATATTTTATTATTATATATTTATATTTCAACAATTTTTTGTTACATTTTGAGCAGTTCAAAAAATTGTTTTTTGTTCACCAAAGTAAGTTTTTATGGTTGTTTTCAACAACCGTTTAGGGGTATTTGAGCAGTTATACCATATTAAGCAAGATGCTACTCTGCGCTTTGGTTATAGGAGGCATGATTTTACCTAAGAGAAGTTGCTTATATTCGCAGCTGTCCTTTCACCGTTTTTGAGTTTCCGTAATGACTGTGTTTGGGTCAAGTTGATACATCGCGCTTACGTAAAGTTAATTCGTGCAATAATTTAACTCAAAAAAATTTAAGTGTTTTCTCCCCAAAATGTTAAAAAAATATTAAAAAAAAGTATGAATTTTCTATAGAAATAGTTGAGAGTATTTTGAAGAAGATATGCATCCTTTTGTTTTTGCATCAGCTGTAAATCAGATTTACGTTTATCATTTAACTCAGATGCTTCAAACATTTAAAATTTAATTTTTTTTTTGGTAATGAAGTTAAATAAAGCTTTGAGTTTGTTAAAAATATAAATATCATTGTTCTTTTGTATTTGATTTCTTTGTTTATTTAAAAACGAAATTTTCTTTTGGTGGAAGTTTTTGTTGTAATTCATTTGTAGTTTCTTCTCTTATTTTTAGCCACTGTTATATTGAAAAAAAAAAAAAGACTTGAATTGTACCTGTTCTTGATTTTTTTTTAAAGTTGTAATGTACTGAAACAGTATGAAACACACTTAAGTGAGATATATATATATATATATATATATATATATATATATATATATATATATTTCATGTTGTTTTATCTCTTCAAAATGTATGTGTAAATTTATTTAGAAATTAAAACAATCGGGAGTAAATTACTTTTAAATAAATAAAAAAAAAAAACCGCCTGCAAAAAAAAAAAAAAAAAAAAGAAAAAAAAAAAAAAAACACCTACGAACTAAAAAGTAATAAATAACTGATTACACTTACATATTATTTCCTACCCAAACCTAGAACTGAAATTTATTTTACAATTCCAGTACAAAAATCAACTAAACTAAACACCCAATATAAAATAAACATTGATTTTAATTCATATACGATGAATTATTTTAAATACCTAACTAATTATATAAGACCGCTTGATGTTTAATAATCTTTTGAAGTCGGGGCCCCCTATAAACTACTATCTAACGTAACTGACAACCCACCGAATCCTGAATTTAACACTAATTTAACTAAACACGAAATAGTCTTTAAAACTAAACCTACTCAGTTACGTTAGAAAAAAGCTTATAGGAGGCCCCGACTTCAAAAGGTTATTAAAAATTAAGAGATCGTATATAATTAATTAGGTATTTAAAATAATTCATCGTATATGAATTAAAATCAGTGTTTATTTTGTATTGGGTGTTTAGTTTAGTTATTTTTGTACTGGAATCGTAAAATAAGTTTCATTTCTAGGTTTGGGTGGAAAATAGTATGTAAGTGTAATCAGTTTTTTTTTTTTTTTTACTTTTTAGTTCGTAGGTGTTTTTTGAAGGCGTTTTTTTTTTAATTTAAAAGTAATTTATTTTTTGCTTTTTAGTGGTGTATATATAAAATAAGTACGTAGGATAGAGTATATGGTACATGATATTGAAACCTTTCTTACGTGCATATCGAGTAAGATAGCGTCAAGCACATGAGTTTGAAAACAGCTAGAATGAGCACGCTAGAGAAAGAAATTGACCACATCCTCTCGGATACTTCCGACGACAGTGAAGGAAGGCTTTTTAAAAATACGCAACTATGTGCAAAAAAAGAAAGTTGTCTTCATCATTAGTTCGACTTTATCAAAGTTTGCTTTCCGAAAGCAAATGCACGAGTCACGAAAAAACCCCCAACAGAAATCGCTTTAATTTTAAAATTGTAAGTTGTAAAATTGTAAATTTTAAAATTGTAACATTGTTAGTTGGAATTTATATTTCTCAACAATACGTATCACACAACCCTCGCTAGAGCTGCATAGATTTAGGAACAAAGAACTTTGCGAAAGGACGAGTATACGTAGCTCTCAGCAGAGTCAAGACTTGAAGGAATAGTCCTATCTAATTTAGAACGCTTTAAACTTTTAACTAATCCTCACGATGAACGACCATTAGCAAAAATGCAACATAGTCCAGTCAATGAACACATTGTAGTGTGCATGGAATATGCAATAATTTTTGACTTGAGAACATTGTTAGGGGTAGTTAGTAAGTAAACATACTAAAAGTCGCCGCCCCTAGGGGTGAGCTAAAAGTGGGAGGGAGGGGGAAGAAAATTTTGGGTTTTTCGAGAAAATTTCGGAAACGGTGAAAAAAATGCTTTTAAAACAAAAATTCAAGCTAAATAAACTTTCTACGAAACTGTTTCTACACATTTCTGTCGGATTTCCAATCATTTTCCGGGTAAATGTTATGCAAAATCGGTGAATTTCGGAAAAATTCTCTCTTTTTGTCAAACATTTGCTTCTAGTCCCTCCCAGGATGAGTATTCATGAAAATTGTCAATGACAAAGTTGTAGCAATTTGTATTTCAGGCAATTTGATAGCCCATTTTGTTATACTTTATTTAACCAATCAAAAGTTACAGGCTTTCAAACACGCACTTTCATGGCAAAAAATGGAACACTTGCTATTCACAAATTTCAAACTGACTCGAAAGGATCGCGCAGTTCCTCTTTCCTCAATGAATTCGACAATCCTGATGAACAATAAAGAAGTATTTGTGGATTACTTCAACACAAATGATGTTTAAGGGGGGAAGGAGGAGATTCATGAAATTGTGACAATGAAAGAGTAAGAAGTGTGACCGCAGGGGAAGTATACCGTTTCGAACAAAAAAAGAATTTTTCTAATCGGTACAGGTGTCTTCCAGTATTATGGAACATCGTACAAAGAAAAAACAAATCCGGCGAGTTCAGAACTTCCTCCTTTTTTGAAGCCTGCTAACTTGCATAACCCTTATTTCTAATTAAACTGGCGACATCTTGAAATAATAAATCTAGAATACTGGTTAAACTTCAGAAATCAGACAGCAGTTACAATATATTATTAAGGAATATAGATTTTAAATCATCGGGGGAGGGGTGTTCTACATTCAATTCCCCTTAAATTGAACACTAAATATTTTTAAAAACTGAAATATTGAAAAAAAAAAATTACACTTTATTCAACTATTAAAGTAGCAAAATTTATTTAATTTACCGCTTTGCTACGTAGTAACACCTATGCTTAAAAACTAACAGGTGACGTCTCGAAAATTAATCATCCATATGCCGCGAGAATTAAATATCGTTCAAGACGCAGGCGAAACCTTACTGTGATAAATACACCGGTCACGGCAAAACCACGTAACCTGTGACGTAGCCCGCCCGTGGCGTAAGCTGGATTACGTAGCCACAACGTGTGAAATTTAAAGTTTCTTGTATTTTTCCGAGACCCCTCATCAGATTCAGACCAAATTACCATGGAACCATCTGGGAAGAATAACCTTCCAAACATAAAATGAATTTTTCAAATCGGTCCAGTCCAGTAGTCTTGAAATAATCAGAAAACATACATAAAAAGCCGCAAGACGAAATCATAACCTTCTTTTTTGAAGTCGGTTAATAAAGAGAGAGAGAGAGAGAGAGAGAGAGAGAGAGAGAGAGAGAGAGAGAGAGAGAGAGAGAGAGAGAGAGAGAGAGAGAGAGAAATTAGCTAAATAAATTAGTACATGAGGAAACATAATTGAGTGAATAAAAGTTCAAATTAAGAAAGTAAGTGAAGGACTGTATCTGTCTGTCTGTCTGTCTGTCTGTCATTATAAATAAAGGAACCTTACTGAGTTAGTTAATAAACGAATGCGCAAGTGATTTGATGAATGAATAAGTAAACGAAATGAACTGTTTCACTTTTCCCCCTTAACTTTGCCCCGTATGCACTTTACAAACTGTATTAAACGTTTAAAATCAAAGCATGCACATTATTAACTAAATAAATACTGCATTGCACATAAATACTGCAGTTCATTTCAATTAGCATTTAAAATCTTAATTACAAAAACTTTAACACAATCATATACCTTCATCTTCACAGCAATGTTTTTCTTGTCTAGAATAAACTCTACGTTTAAGAACGTAGTTAAAACATTGCTAAGTAGGTGACTGCATACTATGATAACATTTAACCAATCCACTATTACACCCACATTACATAATATAATCCCAGACTTGGAGTAATTTTTCATACGCGAGTAAAAATTTAAAAAAAAGTAGAAGAAAAGAAAGGAATCTATTACCTGAGGATGATTACATTGCTGTGGATTATTGGATTCTTGAGTAGTTTCATTACCACTGGGTTTAAGAACTTTTTCGCATGAAAACTAGAAAAAAATACAAAATTAATTGAATAAAAATATTATTGTTTTTAGGGTTGCCACCTCATTAGATTTGACCTAAGTATTCTTTTTTCGACAAATCGTATCTTATAACTGGGCTTACGTATTATTACTCAGGGCTACGCAATAAACTTCAACTAAGTACGAAAACAAGCAGTAAACTACCCTAGAAGATCATAGCTTGTATGCAAAACAAATAGTGTAAACTGTAAAGGATCAATGAGGTCCCAGGAATGTATATGATACAGAAATAGCTGGAACGGTCGGTTGTCTTATATGAAAAACTGGCGTAAGCGTAAATAACGCTTATGCCAGTTTTTCACTGGCGGTATTTATTGCGGCATTTTTATTGGCTGTATGCAATAGCAGTATCCATTGTCTTTTTTTTGCGTTGTACGATGTTACATGTGAATTTTTTGTCAAAACAGTCTGATTAAATACGTAATAATCCCATGTTGACTGTTGATCAATGATATGGTACTGATTTCAATGGAGTGATTGTAATTTTATTTATTGTTTACAATGTAGTACCATCTTGATTTTCAGTACATTTCAAATAAATTTTAAATAGGTCAAAAATACTTACAAAAAATAATAACAGTTTGATGTTAAATGAAAAGTTGTATTGCAAATTGTCATCCAGATTTTCTTTAGTGTTGAAATAATTAAATTTAGTGAGTTAGAAGAGAAATAAATGTATTTTAATTCTTATTGGTGATGATGACTATAATTTTCATTTTAGCCTGATGGTTCAGTATATATATATATTTAAAAACAAACATCCATGTTCTACATAAAACTATTTATTTATTTCCCGAAAATTTGTATACGGTTTAAAACTAGCCCTTCTAAATTGTCTTACCTAATTAATCCGTAAAGCAGAAACTACAGTGCCAACAATTTTTTTCCATTGTAGTCTTGAACTATAAACTCTACAAATTGTCAATAATAATAATCAAATTTTTTGAACTTGGTTGTTATTTCAAGCTGCATCAGTGGAAAAAAAAAATGTTGCCTACAAATAGAGAAATTCGATGGCTCAAAACCCGCTTACTATAACATGCTGTAAACCTAACACGTTTTTGTTAAGCCTTAAAAAGTTATCTAACATGGAGTTAGCTGGTTTATAGCATAAGTCACTTATATATATTGTTAAGTACCTAAATGGAAAATTGGTCGTCGATAAATCTCATGCGATGATGCAGGCCGTTAAAAATAAAATATCATTATTTCAGCAAAACTGTACACTTTGCCATTCATGCACGTTATTTTTTTATTTCATCATCGTCTTCGGGTGAACTAAAGTTTGAGGTGACAACCATAACTGTATTAACATTAAAATAAAAGTTTTTAGTGCAAACGAGAACTTAAAATCTAGATAACATTGAGGATTTTACCCTCTTCAGTTAGGCAATTAAGGACGCTTTGGACAGACAAAAAGTTCTGACAGCTGTTTTTATTGACTTTAAATCATCATATGACCTAGTCTGGAAAGAGAAACTGCTTGAGAAGCTGGCGGACCTTAGAGTTTGTCAAAATATGATTCTATTCTTTTAAGACTTTCCTAGGCCAAAGAATGTGTAGAGTCAGATACGGAAATTCTCTTTCAAAATGGAAGCTGCTGAAAACTGGACTTCCGTAGGGAGCAATATCAAGCTGCAGCCTTTTTAATGTTTTTATAAACGGCCTGATTTTTTCCATTAGATCAATCCCAGGGGTTAAGTGTCTATTTATACGCAGATGATCTTGTTATTTTTACGGACTCTCCAAAAAAGGATGCCATTCACCATAACACTGATAAATTCAATAAGGCCCTAGGTGAGCTTGAATATTGGTGCGACAAAAATAACATGGTTGTCAATGTTGAGAAAACTGCTATTCTCTCTTACTAATCAGCCCGTTCGCATTGACCTAACATACGGAGGTCAGCTGGTAACTCTAACTGATCAATACACATATCTAGGAGTATCCTTTGACCGCAAATTATCATGGAAGTTGTTTACTGAAGAAATCAATAAGAGAGTCTCAAATCGGCTGATATTACTTAAACGACTAGCTGGATATAAATGGGGCTGCTCCTCAAGGACTTATGACAACTTCCAAGTCTTTTATACTCCCTTTGTTCACTTATTGCAGTGCACCATTGGTAACCTCATCGGAACGAAACATAACATCTTTGGAGTTGGCTTATAATCAAATGCTTGGTTTTATTACTGGAGCGATAAAACTACCCCGATAGATGCATTGCATCTGTATACAGGTTTAAGGTCTATTAGATCAATGTTGCAAGAAAAAGCTCTTTTGCTACGGAAAAAGGTTAGACGTATTCCAAACTCTTCTGAACTCTGGAAAGACATGCCTCTAGGTTATAGAGAAATTTGAAAACTCAATTTGGGTTTGTCCAGGGAGCTCTGCAGTTGCAGAGAGATTTCGGTTTTTTGTGTGAAGCCGAAGCTCTGAAATTGCCACCTAGTCCTGTTGAGACTTGTGAATTTAAGTTACGCCTGGATCTTTTTCATGAGGCTCCAAAGAAAGTCACAGATCCTGTTATTCTTAAAGCCCTTGCTTATGAGAGCATAAGCACTTTATATCCCGAGCTAGATTGGATCAGATTTTATACCGATGGCTCCCGTTTGCCGGAGAGACCAAACGCAGGTGCAGAGATTCCCCCCCCCCCTCTTTTCATTCGCAAGCTCAGCAGGTGTTTATGCAACATCCTTCGAAGGTGAGTTGCTGGCTATTGAAAATGCTCTCACCCAACTGACCTGCCAATTGAGTGGTTTTGATAGAGCTGTATTACTCGGTGACTCAAAGGCGGCCTTGCAAACATTGGGGGCATCATCTTGCTCCACGTCTTCTGTAATCCTGTAGTGTCGGGAACTTTTGCAGAGACTAGATGACTGTAACAAAGACATAGTCTTGCAGTGAATCCCAGCGCACTGACGTTGAAGGAGATGAGGTCGCCGACTCTCTGGCAAAAAAGGGTACCATGATCCAGCAAATTGCTAGGCCAGAAATACCTTTTGGCACTATTAAACGAATGATTGAAAGCAAGATGTCGGAGGAGTTTTGGAGCAGTCTTGTCACTAGAACTTCATCAAAACCATGGAGAGACAAACTCCCTCTCCTATCAAATAAACACAGATATGGAATGGTGGCGTTCAGGCTGGCCACTGGACATGATTGCCTACCCAAACACCTACATCGTTTCAATATCATTTCTAGCCCTCTCTGCACGCTCTGTAATCTAGGATATATTTTGTATAGGGACCAACTCCCCTATTGTCCGGCGTTAATACAGCGAACTCTAAAAGACCGCTACTGGGAGGCGAGGAGCCGTTTGGTTTCATAGACTTTTTACTGCAGCTGTTTTTTTATTTTTGTATTTGTTTTCTGACTTCGTTGTTTTTTCTTTTGTTTTATTTGTTCATCGGCTGTAGTGGTCTTGTAAACTTTGCTATTGGGGGAAAAAAATAAGGATTTTGTTAATACAGTCTTGCTAGCTTAGCTTTATTAAAAAATCAATGCAACTTAGTGTTAAATTCAATACAAACGGAATTTTGATGCTTTATTTTTTGAAATAACTATAAAACCTCTTTAATGTAAACACTAATTATTTCCATGAAAGATAGCCGTCTTGAGTGCTGGCTGTTGAAAAAAAAAATGTTAAACGTAGGTACATGTAAGTAGCATCTAATTAGAAGTTAAAAATTTCGCAGCTTTTAGTGTACAAAAGTACTTTTATTACATAATTTGAGAAAATCTATAACCGCTTATAAAATTACTTTCATCCTTTTTTTACAATTCAGTGCTGATTGCATTTTTTAAAGAATTAAACTTTTGTGTGAAGACTGCATTCATTTTATTTAGCCGAAAAAAAAATGCAGTTGTCCGTTGTATTTTTTGAATACAATTTCTTTTGTTACAATTGTAATTTGTAAGTGCAATGATAGTTATTAAAATACATGTCATTCAAACAATAAAGAGTGAAACATTAGCGGTTCACTGCAGCTTCATTGATCTCATTTAGAAAGCTTAGAATTTAGACTAAAAAAAGGGATATTACTATTACTCTCTCTATTTTTCTAAGATTTATAAATCAGTGATACGATTATCTCTTTAGAATAAATTAAGAATTTCTTTGCGTCTCTTGAATGTATCTATAGTGAAATTCTGTAACAACGAATACCAATACAACGAAATATCCGTTTTAATGAAATAAACCCTGGTTCAATTTCTATTAAATTGCTTGAATTCCATTTCAACGATTTTTCCGTTAAAAAGAACAAAATTTGCAGTCTTTTGAAGTTCGTTGTAACGGGATTTCACTGTATTATTTAAAATTATCACCAAGCATTCTGTATACGATAGGGAAATTTATTACAAATTTTGGGAAGGAAAGACGGATCGACAGAAGCGTTCTTTATTGACTGAATTCCGAAGGTGACAAGGGTTGGAAATTTTTCTTTAAAATATTTATACAGGGAAAAATAAAAATAGATGAAGACAGCGAACGTTTCACTGTTTTTATGAATTTCTGTCAAAAGGAGTGTACAAATGAAAATGTTTTAAAGTATTCGTTATAGAAATTATTGATCAAGATTTATTAGCCTTATAAGCATGATTCTATTAGTTTACCAAATTTGCCGTTGCACCCAAGACAACAGCAGCTACGATGGCACAAAAGATGGCATTACGAAGGGGTCTTCTGTTGTCGAGGGCAGAACCAAGGACTCGGGCCCATCCTGCTGATGGCGCAAGCGCAGTTGAGGCGCAAACGGCTGCAAATGTCGCTGCTAAGAAAAGCGTCACGGTCGGAAAGACAGAAACTGTCACCAAGGATCTGCAAATAAAAAAAGAGAGTGCTTACAAGAGCAAAAGCGTTTGTGAGTTGCAAAAATAAATGTCTTTGGTTCTTTTTATACAGATTTTCACACAGGGCACGTTTGTACAAATACTTTTAACTCGATATGACCAAATTAGAAACCGAACGTTCTGAAGAAAAATACAACTACATAAGAATGTATCAAAAAAAAAAAAAAAAAAAAAAAAAAAAATCAAAATGTTAAGTTGATTAAAAGTTGCTCCTATAGATCCACGTGTATCACAATTTTTTAATTTAAATCCAAAAATATTTAGATATGCCGCACGAGGCCTAAAGTTTGTAAATTTCTGCAAGGAAAAAACTGTTAAAAATTCTATAATTAAAAAAAGAAAGAAAGAAAGAAGGAAAATATTTATAGCTAAAATGATTTTTTTTGTAGAAAACTATAAGCTTTAGGCCTCGTGCGGCATACCTAAACATTTTTTGATTTCAATAAAATATTTTATGGTACATGTGGGTCTGTAGGAGCAACATTTTATCAACGTCACATTTTGAATTTCTAAATTTTTTTTCGATACACTATAATCTACATGCATGCATAAATTTCGAAAAGCAAAGAGAGCCTAAGAAATCAGGCAGGGAAATCAGAAAATGGGTAGCTGTTTTTGGTATCCGCTGAAATATTAAAACACAAAGTGATTTTGTGGGGTCGCTAATTTTTTTTTTCCGTAAGAAAGTCTACTGAGTAATATAGTGAGCAGCGCCCAGTTATAAATCACATTCAAAAATAGTTCTTTAAAAATGTATTGCACTACATCTATTATCAATAAGTTAATTTGTATTATATTTTAATTTCTCTTAATTAAAACCGGTGCAATACTTGTATTGTGAGTTTTAGAAAGGAAACAGAATAAAAAAAAAAAGACCTGAAGACATAATACGTCTCTAAGTTGTTACAAATAAGGAGAACAAAAAAATACAAATTCTGTTTTGTGGCGGAGTTTAATAAACAAGGAAAAAATTAAATATGCCAAAGAATGTGAGCGAAAGCACAATTATAAATATTGCAAACACAGCAGGAAGAAAACTAAACAAGATTTTAATTAAAATGCTACGCTATTATTCTCACAGAGAACCTGTTGCAGTCCCAATTATTGAAAAGTATATAAAGGAAATTTCATCAAAACGTTCCTTAAGGGACTTCATTTTAATAAAAATAAATTCCCAATGAGTTCAGGTTCGCATTTCTCGCTGACAGAGATGCAATTAAAATTATAGGCCAGTTCTCAGTCCACCAACTGTTTAGGAGACTTCTAATTAGTGCGGAGGTGTTTAGTGACCAATTACGAGAAATTTAATGAACGAATGGGTACTTGGCGCTGCAGTTCGTTTTGGTGTTAGAGTTGGGTTATGGAAATATTCAATGCATGTTAACATCCGCTGTATTCTCAATTAACAGCAAAATACGGAAATTTTCTTTACCTCATAGGAAAAAAAATCTAGAGAAAAAATAGCGTCTCAATATAGATAATATTTTAACAATGTTCTTCTAGAGCAGCGATTTTCAATCGCTGGGCCGCCGGACCGGCATCGGTTAGCAGGAAAATGTCAACACTCCTCAGAGATTTTTACTTGTCTTGGTTGAAAAAAATTCCTTCTTCCAGATAGCGGAAAAATGGCACTTACACGACAATTTTTTCATTAATCTTGTGATTATGTTCAACACTTATCTCCAATATTTCTCAAAGTTTGATTTTTCCTCTTGTAATAAGATAAGTACAATAACTTATCTTCACCTTTAAATATTTGTGCAAGTAATGTATAATAGTTGTGTCGTACTTAATACGATTAAAATGTATTATTTAATTTAGATAATATTTTTTAAATATACTGCAAAGGTGTTTTTTAACAAAAAATAAAATTATAAAAAAAAAAAAAACCGTCACCGGTCCGCAAATTTTTTTATGCACTTTTGCAGTCTGCAGGTCAAAAAAGGTTGAGAAACGTTACTCTAGAGCACGGGACTCAAACTTATGGGTATATAAAAAAGTGAGGTTCCTTGTAGGTAACCTTGAAAATTTTGATTTCTAAATGCATAAGCACTATAGTATATATGATGGAGTTTTTTTTTTCCAAAATTGAAAATTTATCAGTTTGAATGAACGTTTTACATACACAAGACTTAATTCAGTGGCGTACCTAGCATGGTTGACACCCAAAGCGGTAATTTGCGGTGACCCCCCCCCCCCCGGGGAGAATTTCAAATTTGTAGTATTTAAAATGCATTTTAGTTTTATATTTTTCAAAAATTCACTTTGGGTGTCATCCCCCAAACGAGTGACACCCGGGGGTGGACCTCCCCCCTCGTAGCTTAATTTGCAACATTTTCCTTTTCAAATTTAGATTCTTTGTTAAAAACGTCCAACAAACTTTTATTTTTCAACTTTTTGGCTTGCAAAAATTTAAACAAGAGTTTTTTTTTTCGAAGTAAAAATTCTCATAAGTTTCTTGTTTTAAATGAATTTCAAATTTAAACTTTGAATTTTTAAGTAAGTATGAAACACGGGTTTATATAATTTGTGCAGAAAGAAAAAATATGTCATAAAACTAGCATGTTATGGATCGGATAGTATTTACGGTTCTCAGATTGGCGTGATTAACTGTCTTGGCGGAATTTGTAATTACAGTATGACCTCATTTATCCGGAGTAACAGGGACCAAAGCAATCCAAATAATCCGGGTAGTATGGGTTATATCGGTTATAAGCAAAGAAAATCTTTGTATAAGCAAACTTCAACAAAAATCTATTTTGTAGCAAAATTACATAGAACTTCAAAAGATATTAAAAAAAGAAAAAAAAAAAGAAAGTCAAATCATTTTTACCAAGTAATTAATCCGCAGATACAGTGGTGTTTGTTTGATAACCATAATACTTTGCACAAATATGCGGAGCTGTAAATTTAATCAAAACAAATAGTGAATGTTTGGCTCACTTACAATCATGTTCTTAGCTGTCATAATTTTAAATTATGTGTCCGAAAATACCTTTTTAACGCTACTAATTCGATCCAGATAATCCAGAGATCCGGATAAACGAGGGCCGAATAAACGAGGTTCTACTGTAATATAGAAATTCCTCCAGAGGGTGTGGAGCAGTGGTTCCCAACCCGTGGGCGATCTCTCCCAAAAAGGGGTTCGGCTTCTCGGGGGCGATAAATTGAGGGGAGATGAGGAAAAAAAACAAGATCCGGGCGAATAAAAAGCGAGTGCATATCAAAGTGGAAGCACATACAAAAACGTTTATTTAGAATTCAGACAAGGAATCACAAGTTATAAAAAAGAAACAAATTAAAGTTCAGGAGTTTCCTCCTCAAACCTCGGTTGAACCTCAAGGAAGTATTTTATCAATCATCGCAAAATTTTTGAATTTTCAAATTTTCACTTTTTTAAAAAAAATTTAAGTGTGAGTGTTTTTAATTTTCCTAGACTTCAATTTCAAAAGAATCAAATAATTTCCTAAAAAAATTACTCCTGTTTTTGAAAAGTACGTCAATTATTCTAGTTAAGTGTTCCCTATCGAATACTTATAAATTCGCTTCGAAAGAAAAAAAAAAAAAAAAGAAAGAAAAGAAAAAGAAAACGTAAAAAAAGGCTCTTTTATTTATTTATTTTTTGGTTTAAGAATGAATGGGTAAAACTGCTTTATCGAAAACATTTTGCTTCAAATTTAAATTTGAAGTTTATACTACTTTCAAAAATATCAATGGTCACTAGCGACTAATCATGGTTTTTCAGGGAAGAAAGGAGTGGGGACGAAAGGTGTCTTCAATCTTTAGAGAGGGCAATGGGCTGAAAAAGATTGGGAACCAATGGTGTAGAGTAATGGTAACATCAAAATTCGCCATTTTATTTCAAAATAAAAATATCTTCTCGATCTGATCTGCAGATAATAAGAATTTAGTAGAGAAATCAAAATCAAGAAGAAAAATTGAGATTCCTTTGAAAAGCCTCAGATTACGTACAAAAATCATTAATGAGTATTTTATCCGTTAACAATAATAAAATGGCATTAACAGCATCGCTAAAGATTTAGTCGATTCCAAAAGGTTTAAGGCTACAATAAAAGGAAAATAAAAGCTTATGTAGTTTCAACCGTGTATCTCTTTAATCTCTTGGATATTCTGTAGATTATTGAGCTTCTAAACTGACACTTGGGGGATATTTCTATAATTGGGAATCTGGCGCGGTCGTCTCATTTTTGGCGGAAATAATTTTATATTGGTAACACTGCTGATTTATAGTAACCCTATGTTAATAGATGTTTCCGGTCTCTTGTTTAGATTTGCGAAGAAAAATACCTCACGTGCAGGCGCTGGAGCCAAAAGTTGACGCCAATGAAGGAAGATCTCCAGATTCCCAGTTATCGAAATATCCCCGACACTTGGATCACAAGGTGTAAAAAATTGCAGAAATGCTGTCTGAATTCATAAGTTTATTTTATTTCGAAAAGAAATTCAACGTTTAAGCAATACAGTTCTGTAGCAAAACACTTACTTGGGAGTCATGATAATTTGGGTAAGAGCTACAAAAATCCATACTAGGAAAGCGCATGATGTATTTGATCTGAAAACTGTATCTCGAATCTGATGGAACTGTAAAAAGAAATAGTCACAAGCTTAAATTATGGGAAGATAATTCACTAAAGATAAACAATTTATCAGTTAAAAAGCTTGTAATATAAATAGACAAAATTCGAATGCTTGATTATTGGTATTTGTTAAATCTGTAGATTAGTGTTCGCCATCGAGTCACCAATTGGCGACCATTTCATTGAAAATCGCTACCACAAAATCAAGTCTTAGTCGCCAAAAGTGCCGATCATTGATTTCTTCGTTTATGAAAATTCATGTCGTATTTTAATCCTGAGACGTTTAGCGCATCAGTCGACTCTACCTTAGCAACATAATTCTGAGAAAACTCTCTTAAGATTGTCATTATTATTATTATTATTATATTTGCGTTGAATATAAATTTTTTTAAATGGCTACCAGAAGTCAAAAGTGGGTACCATTTGTTGTGACTCGGGTAACATTGACTAAAATTCAGAATTTCTAGTCTGCAGCTTTATGTCTGTGTTTGTTTCTTTTATTTGGAGAACACGTAGAATCCAAAAGGTGGAAAAAATGATGAAAACTCATTCAAGTTACAAATATAAACATCTAAATCCTCTAGAACGCACAATAACCTATCAAACATGGTACTCAAGAAAATGCTAGGACTTCTGGAAATACTGATGGCTAAAAAAGTATTGAAAAACGTATGAGTAAGGATAGAAATGTCAGGCATGTTTGAATTAAGAATTTGAAGCAAAGAAAGTTATGAAAATGAATTTCTCTAAAATAGAGAAGGTTTTTAAAAGCACGACTAGAAAAGAAGAGAAATTTAATTCTCGTTTGAAAATAGAGTTAGGTTTTTTTAAAAGGAAAGTATTGTCTTTGTGTGTGTGTGTGTGTGTGTGTGTGTGTGTGTGTGTGTGTGTGTGTGTGTGTGTCAGTTCTGAATAGTTATTGGCAAGACGAACTGCGAAAGTACTAAAATATTTAAAATTGAACAATATAAATTCAACTCTTATAAAACAACTATAAAATGATCCTGTTGAATTCTCGCCTTTTGTTTGAAAAAAAAAAAAAAAAGGTCAAGTGAAAAATTTAAATGGGTCAAGTCTATGTGAAATTTTATTTAATTTTCATTTTAAAGTCACGAACGAGCGAAAAATTTGACAAAGTCGGTTAAAAAGGGATGAAAATCTTTATTAATATTATAAAGAGAGAGGGCGGATTTTTGTGTGTTTATATGTTCGAGGTAATCTCCGGAACTACTGCACCCCCCTAATTTGAAAAATTCTTTCACTATATGAAAAGTGCTTTCTTACTGAGTAACATAGGCTATTATTCGAAAAAATCCGATAAATAGTTCTTTTTTTATTCAAATTTATGCCCAAATTTCACGTAAATTGCCTATTATTATCTATTAAAGGGATGAAAAATTGCTTGCACATATTAATATTATATATCGTTAAAAAGGGCAGAATTTTCTGCGTTCTAAACAATTTATTTCAATGCTCTAACTTAATTACGGCGGGAGTAATTTGAGTTTTTAACTCGAACTTTTTTAGGCTTAGCTGAAATTTAGTCATTAGTTTCTTCATTAAATCTATCAATAAAAAGTGAAGGAATTGTCCCACAGTTTTCTTTTTGACAGCATTGGAAAAAACGAGTTTTTTTACTCCAGATCTCTCTTGACCTACGATCGAAAAATTAGCTTCTATCTTCAAAGGAAAAAAAGTTGCAAGCATTTTTAAATCTATTTCGAAATATGTCATTTTGATTCAGGTTGTCAACCATTTTATTTTCGCGTTTTCATGGTTACGCTTTTTGAATCCATTGTTTATTTCCTTACTTTGCATCTGATTTCTTAAACTTATTTTATTTCATGTTTCCATGGTTACGCTTTTAAAATTTATCTTTCGCATTTTAATTTCTTAAAAGTATTTTAATATCTGTCGTCATTGTTTGTAAAGGTAATTTCGCATGGTGTTTTTTTTTCTTTTATTTATTCTTTAAGTTATTAAGTTATTCTTTTAATTAATTGCTGAATATATGTCACTTGACACAATTTTTTTTTTCAAGGTAGACCGGGTAAAGCCGGGCAACGCAGCTCTTAATATATAAAAATTTGAAAGCTACGGTTAATGTAATTTTATACCTTTTTGTTTGTTTGGCGAAACATTTATTATTGCCAAAGAAAAAAACATCCGCTTCACTCGCAAAAGGGCTGGGTTCCGGTAGCGTAGTCGCTTGGCACGTTAGGCGCTGAACAGGGGGGGGGGGAGTTCAGTCTAGGATAGTTCAGCACTTAAAACAGTTCAGTTTTAAAGCAACCGTTAATGCAATTCATTGTTTTGGCGATTTGTTTTGAAAGAAAAGAAACTTTTGATTCGTTTTTATCCGAGTGAAATGTACGACATTTTCTTCTTTTTTTCTGACGATGATTTTTGAATGTTCCACGGGATGTTTTTTTTTTCTTTTTTGTTAGACGGATGGATTATGATAGCGTGGTTGCTGGGCAAGTTTGGCGATAAACAATAGAACTGCGGAATTATGTTTACATTTGAAAGATATTATTTGATATCTTTTTTTTTTTGTTTATTTGGCGAAGTATTTTAAATTGCAGTAAAATCCGCTTCATTCGCTAAATAGAGTTTTAAAGTAAAAGTAAATCTAATTTAATGATTTGACGAAAAGTTTTAAATTGCAAAGAAACTTAAATAGTTTTTTTTTTTTTTGAAAAGGTGTGTACGCATTTTATACAAAAACGATCATTTCACATCAGAGGGGGACGGGGCGTCAATTTGTTTTATTCAGCGAACTTCCATTACATTTTTAGCACGGGCATCGCTGTGCGGGTACTGCTGGTATTTAATAAAGCAATTTCTAGATTAAACTTTAAAATTTGAGTTTCGGGATGCAATGTCCGGACGCTTTTTGTGTTGTATTAATCAAAATTTCATAAATCTGTAAGTGCGATATATTCGACTAATAATACCATTTATATACAAAAATTAATGAATAAATAACTAAATAAATAAAATGAATGAGTAAAATAAAACAAATAAATTAAAAAAAAGTTTATCCACTAGTTTTGTTATAAAAAATACTGTTTTATAGGAGTAATTGTATTTGAGATAATGCATAACGTTTTTTTTGAACTGAAATGTTAGTACCAAATTGTACTCTAGGAATGTTATTACTTGCAACTCTAATCATATAAACTTCAAGATGAACGTGACAGTGACATTTAGAGAAAGACAATTTTATGACTTACTGTACTTTTTATTAGAACGTAAAAACTACAGAAAAGAATCCCGATTTTTCATCGTCTAGAAAAGTTAGGGTAGAAAACTTATTTCCTCCGAGAATCACTCGCGTTCCGAGTCTCGATTGCTTTTTCGGGGGAAAAAAGATTAATTTTCGTCATTATTCAGCCTTCCTTAATTACAAGAGCCAACCAACCTTACGAATATTCAATCGATTTTCAGGTGTGCACTCACGGAAGAAGGAAAATTTTCGATGACATATTTTTGAAAGAGCGGAACTAAAGGTTAATTAAATGATTTCATTCATTCGAACCTATTAAATATAACTTTTGACTTCTGATTATTTCTGAAGAAATCATAGAAGAGTATAATTTTCGAGCTAACTTCAGCCGAAATTAAATTTCCCATCGCGTTGCTTGAGTGAAATTAGTTTTGTTTTAACTTTCAATGCATGTACAAACTTTAAGAGATGGCTTACCTTGGCATAAAACTATTATTAATACAGACATTTTTTTCAAACAAAAAATTAATGTAGTTAAATTACGAGTAAGAATAAAAAATTCTTAAGTAAAAGAAAAGAAAATACATATGTACTCATATACGCTTGTTGGAAGTTACGCTTTTTAAATTGATATAATTCGTATTAAAAAAAAAAAAAAGATGATTTTTAACTAAGATGAGATTGTTACATAATATGCAAAATTATGCGCAATGAAAAACACTGAAAATGGTTCTTCATTCACAGTGTCAACTACCAGATATTCTCGTTTTTGCTTGGTATCAACACTGACCCAGTATCTTTTATTTATTAAAAATTTGCAAAAATACACGGCGTTGCCTGGGTCAGTAATAATTGTGAGAAACAATCGCTACTTTCATTTATTTTTTATTTTAACTGAAAGAATTCAAAAATCCCAGCTTTGATGTGATTCACCCATAAAAGTAAAATAGCAATAAGTATTAAGACCGAAATAGTATTCAGTTAGAAAACGAAAGCACGAATAACTGTCTGTTACTAATTTTCGTCAAAGAGATATTGTCGCCAAATACTGAGACATATTTGGGGATCATAAAATGATGCTAAATATTTTCTCCGATCAAAACTTGTCCAGTGTTTGCAATTGCGAACAAAGACAAACTAATGGAAGTTTTTGTGCTGTTTAATAGATTTACCTAATTTAGTTAGCGGATTATTTTACATTTTAACGAAAGTTTTAAAGATTATTTTAATTGCGATATTTTGGTTACATGGTGAAAAGAAAGCCGAGAAACATTATTGCGTAGTCTTTGGCTGCAAAAACAGCGCCAGTTGAAAATATTGCCTTCTGTTAGAATTGAATCGTTATGATTAATTATAACTATGTTTTTATTTCTATGAAATTAATATATATATTTAGTAATTGATTTCCAATTTTATGTAAGATGCATAAAACCGTTTGTAAGTGTAAATAATAAACTTATTTATATTTTGAAAAGATTCTTTCTCTCAGAATAGGAAAAAATATGTTTTTCTGCTTATATGTTAAAGCCCAATTGGTGAAAATGTCTTCATGATTGAGAAAATTGGATGTCATACTTGAAATCAGCGCATCCAGAAGAATAAAAGTCACTCAATACCGTACAATCACTTTTTTATGACACAGATTTTGCAGGCCTGTGTAATTTTTGACAATAAACACTTTCTATTTTCCAACTGTTGTCAAAATCAATTGTCATTTTATTGCGTTCCGTTATCGATTATTGGGATAGATGAGGGTAAAAATTCTAAGAAAACAACAAATGTCATGCTTGTTCCAGAGAAGCCTTGATTCAAAATTTTTATTATGATAACTATTAATATTGCTGTTGTAAGGCAACGAATTTTCGTATAACAATGGATTTTATATTTATTCATTTAATGGGGAAATAACATGAAATTTACTGTTTTCCATCATACCTTTTTTAAACAGAGTTTTTTAGAAATATATTATAGCCTATGTTGCTTCCTGATAATGTAGCTATCTATGGCGAAAAAAAAAATTGTTAATATCGGTCCAGTAGTTTTGAAGCTTACCCCGGACATACATACAGAAGTAGCCATTTGTGTATAAAGATACATTAATGAATTTCATTCATTTTATTAATCTAATTCTTGTCACATTATGATAGAGAAATAGTTTACATTTGTGGCAAATTATAAGTTTCCCCAACGGAGAATTCACTCCATGCTTTGCTAACAAACAGAAAAATAAATCTTCAAAGTGTTAACTCCGGGTGGTTTTACCTTACGACAAATTAATTTTATTTATCGTAAATGTAATTAATCTCTGTGGCGTTCGGATTGCGGGGGGTTTGGATTTAAAGGATTTTGTTGTATTCTTCTAAACAAAGATTAACCACGCTTAAAATATCTTTATATGCTTGAAAAAAGGAAAGAAAGAAAAAATTACCATGGATAAAAGAGTATTAAAATTAAAAAAGTCATATATACTTTTCTTTCTTAGCTTAATTTCAATCCAGATTGCCTTAAAAACCCAAACAAACCTTATTTCGCTTAAGTTGAGGTGACTTGAACTTAAAGAAATAGCTGTCTTTATTAATGAACGAAAAAGACGGAGTGAAAACGATAAAGGATTTTTTCAGTGTTCATATAGTAAAAAGTGTATTTTATCAGAACATCTAGACATTTTTTCATAGATATCAGTATTGTATCGAGCTTCCATAGCCCTTCTAAAAATACCTTTTTTATAACAAAAAAAGTTTTATTATAAATGGTTTCGGACTTTTAATATCCACAGTAAGAAACGATTTATGCCGATCGTATGTACTCTATTTATTTCCCCAAGAGTTTTAGTTTTTGCTTGTCACAGTAGATCGTGTTTCATGATTACAGGTTCAATTTACTTATGTGTTTCAGGAGACACGTTGATCTTAAGAACTGTTCCTTCATTTTCCGGTACAATCCTCTTAAAACTTTTATGTAGATTTATGTGATATTTCAGAAATGATTCCTTTACTTTTTGAAACCTAACTAGATAGAAAACATTCTGTAAAACGATATCTTGAAAAAAAGAAAAAAATAATGAAGATGACAGATCAGATGCCAAAAGTCATTTTCCCAGATCTGAAATTGTAAATCTTAATGATTATGGGAGATAATTACGACGGCCATTAATCGATATATGTGAACATGAAAAATGTTTTCTCCCTGGAAGAGTTCGAGAGGATTTTCTCAACTAATACCAAAAGAAAAATAAATACGTCAGAAATATTTCCGCTTCGCCTTTCTCTCTCTCTCTCTCTCTGGGAATGATTTCCCTATTTCTTCTAAAAGCTGAATGGGAAAGCAAAATATTTCGATATACCTACTATAATAAGATAACTTACTTAATCTGTAATATTTGCAACGATAACAGATTTTTCAGATTACGTAAATTTTGCTGTCTGTAAAACATACTGAGATTTCGATTTGTTCCCATAATACAAAGATTTAATTAATAGCTTTTGTCGCAACTCAATCAGTAAACGTCTTTTCCAAAACTCAATTTATGAGCTAAACTTTTAATTGCGAAAATTTATGGCTATAGTCACAAATGGTGAAAACTACGTGATTTTGAAGTGTCAATTTATTTTTTAAATTAAAATTAAGCTATTAAAGTAAAGATTTTCGAGTTGTTTGCACATTCAAATGCTCATGACATTGAAATTATTTTAGAGATGATTACGGTTTGAACTTGTTTATACCCAGCTAGAACAGGTATTTTAATCCGTGTATACAAAAATAAATAATTATAAGTGAATGTATATAGGGTAAATGCTTAGTTATGAGTATGGTTAAAGGTTTTTTTTTTTTTAATTTTTAACTGGATTGTTGTTGAACTGTGCTGTTGCAGTTCTAATTCATGGAAAAAACTAATTCTCACGGTGCAAGAACTTACAAATTGCACTTTTATAGCTTTAAAATTTTCACTCATTTTTAATTTGCATTTTTTTTTTTTTTTTGACAAAAAACGTAATACAGCGGTTTGACTAGTTATGGTTACTCTTGCTTAGTTACCGGCACACTAAAAATTAGTTATGATCATGCTAGCTGCATTCATTTGTTCTACCACAGAAAAAAAAAAAAAAAAACTCAACCATACTAAAACACTTATTTGTCTTACAATATAATCAAATTCCAACTTACCAATTTGAGCAACATTAAATTTAAAGAAAAACGAATAACTGACAAATCCCTTTTGAAAGGTTCGTCTGAACAACATCAAAAATAAATGAATAAATGAAATTAATAGAACTATTCTACTGCAGCATTTTTTATTTATCGCCTGCCTAATTCAGCTTACGTTTTATCATCAACTCTTTATAATATTTTTGATTGAGACTGACCAAAACGTCAATTATGGTCATATGTTCCCAAAACTGAAACATTTCATTTTACTTGACGAATTATGGGCACATCAGCTTAAAAGGATCTTAACAATGGGGATGATTACGGTTCTTAAGAATTTTAACTAATGGTAAGAATATACCTACTATATGATTTAAAAAAAAAGGCTGAAAAATGAGTAAAAACCATTGAAACTACTTTTTGATAAGATACAGCAATGTCAGGTTGTCACGTCCTTAAGGAAGAAACTCTTCCAAACTTAACTGCAAACAAAATTACATTTTTTTCCTTTTTGAATTTTTTTTTTCGAAACAAAGAGAAAACTGATTTTTGGAAAAAATGTAGTGGGGATGTTCTTGAAAGATGCAATTTTGAGGACCCAGTGTCGTGTTCTTGGAATATCGATTACTTACTTGATACTAATAATACAAGACAAACCTGCCCATTACCGGTTGTGTTCCCATAACAAGTCATTTATCCGATACGTGCATATAAAAGGTTCCGTTTAAATTTTTGCAATAAATTAGCCATTCGGACGAAAATTTGTTTCCTTGGGTCAGACTCAAGTTGCTGAACTTTTAACACGCGTTAACACTCGGAACACAAAAGAACAGGTTCCAAAAAGTTTCTACTCTACAGATTTTCGCTGTTTGCTTACTTTTGTCTCAGCATCTGGGGTTTTAAAAGTCAGACTGAACCAGGAGAGATGATCCTTGCGCATCTTTTTGTTCGATTCAATTTCTATGGACTGTTCGATTAGATCTTCCACTTCTTCGCTCACTGTTGGCGACAGTGGACGATGCACGGATAATTTGCGGGCTTTTGCTTCGTCCTTTGCTGGTAGAGGGGCCGTCTCTTCATCCATGGAGTCGCGAATGTATTCTAGCTGTACAGATGAAGAGATGTGTTATCATTGGGAAAAACATTCAATTGCTGTTTAGTAAGAAAAATTTGAAGGCACTAAGAACGCATTTATGTATCCCTGAATAGTGAGTAACCGATGCACAAACTTTGTGGGGGAAAAAAATTCATGACAAAACAAATTTTCAAAATGTTATAAAATTAATATTGCGCTACATTTTTACAATTGCACTTAGTAACACAAATGATTAAAGTAATAATTTAATGGAGTAAATTATGCAGCTTAGTAGTGCCAAATCTATGGCCTGCGGTTCACAAATCTGCCCGAGAAACTGACCCATGTGACCAACTTGGTTCGTTCATTGAGAAGAGATAAAATGGAGGAAGTAAAGACTTTCATTCGTGATGGAAAGACATTAAGTCCCGTGATGGATTTTAAATAAAAGCATTGGTCGAGAGAAATCAGATTTCTTTCGCTAATTTCACGCAAAACGTGTCAATCATTCGACGTTGTTGAGACCCCTTGGTTCGTTCATTAAGAAGAGGTAAAACTGAGGGAGTGAAGATTTTCATTCGTGATGTAAAGACCCTAAGTCCCGTGACAGATTTTAAAGAAATGCATTGGTCGAGAGAGAAATAAGATTTCTTTCGTTAATTTCACACAAAACGTGTTAATCATTCGAGGTTGTTGAGTCAAGTGACTTGAGGTGGTTGCCCAAACTTTTGCTTAGCCAATGATTGGGCTTGCTCCCTCCGTTTACTGATTCCTGCTCTAAGGGTACGTTCAATGTTACGATTCGAAAGTTGTGTTCTTGAAACTTCCAAAACAACTGATCATCGATATTCAGAATGATTGCTGTAAATTGATGCTGAGCTAGATGTTTGAAAAAACAAAATACTTCAGGACAGATTTTGAAAACCACACACATATCAAATTCAGTGCAGTTTAACGAACTGTTGCAAAATTACAAGAAAAATCTGAAAAGATTTTTATCAGCTCACCAAAAGTTTTGGTCGCATTGATTGAAAGATATTTGTTTTAGTGGAAATAGATTTCTTCCTTTTCCTTGATTGTGCCTTTATATTGTCTTATTAAGTTTCCGGAGTTCCCGGTTCACCAATTGGTATTCGTTAATTTTCAAACAAACATAAAGAAAACAAGTGTACATTCCTTTAGGGGCTATCCATAAATTTCGTCGCACTTTTTTCAACATATTTGACAGCCTTTTACTATGTCACAAAGCGCCACACTTCACTTTATCCCCTCCCCTCCTCCTGTTACACACCATGGCTGTTATATAAAAATATTGTTATGTACAAAATATATGACGTCGCGCTTCTTGTAAACCTCTTCCTCTCCCTTGTCACAAACTGCCACAATTTCCTGCACTTACTCCCTCTCAAATCGTGACATCATTTGTGAACGACTTCCTTACTCCTTTCCGCAATAAGAACGTTTTGGAGACAGTCAAAAGAGGTGACATTCGCCTGAGATTTAATTGTATTTGATACAATAGCTTAAAACTTGGAAATGTAATACTTTCCTTTATATTTATTTGCAAATTCAGGAAAAGGCTTTCGAACAGATCTCATCAGATTTAATTTATCATTGAACAAATGGATGCTTTTATTTATGAATAAATCGTCGGCTGCTTTATTATTGAGGTTGGAACTTATATTATCAGTCTCAAATACTCACTTTAGAATCTCGCGTTCTGCAGGCTTAGCTTTAGGTTCGGTTTTCAATGGCAAGTAAGGTGTTCACGTGATCCTTCGAGTGAAAGGGAAAGAGCCGGCTGTCTGCTTCTGCGTAAAGCTGACGTATCATAGCAACGGCACGTCATCTTTCAATTGGAATGCCTAGTTGAAGGGTTTCCGAATCCCTTGAAAACATTTAGGTACATATCCTGGATTCTTTAAAGACTAGTAATTCATTTTGAATAACGTTCATGCATTTTCGGAGATAATAGCGGTGTGCAACAAATACGTTAGGATAGGAAGCAATGGAAATGGGCATTTTTAATTGGAAGGATTATATTTCAAGTGATTTTCTGAACTGGTTTGAACGACAGTTACAAAGATTCTAGAATGTCTATCGCTGATTTTTTTGGAGAAGCTTTTATTTTGAGATGACTATTTTTGTAAGATAATGTTAACTACATGCACAATTTTTCTAAAAGGTTATAAAAATTGCTGCTACGGACTTTTTTCTCAGAACTTGAATGATTATGTTTACATGAGAAAGTTGAATAAATGCTGAGTTTTACAAAATATCAATGTTGAAACAATTATGTTCAACAGCGTTTATTATTCAGCAAATACCTGATATTTTCAGTTACTTAAATAAACGCTATTTTTTCATTAGTTTTTGTTAGGAAAATTTAATATATTTTTGTCTACTTAGGAAATTTTAGTAATTTCTTAGATTTTAACTGTATTTAGTTTCGATCCTTATAAAGGTTCTAAAGTTAGGTTGACATGACAACGTGACACCCAAAAGCACTCGCCCATGCCGATTTCTTGGCCTATCGGTCTTAAATGAGTATTTCTTAAACACCCCCCCTTTTTTTTTGCACTGGAAATCGGAATTAGTATAGGTATTCGTTGACATCTATCATTGACGCATAACGCTAATAACCCAATTTATCAGTTTGACACTTTCAATTTAAACTAAACTCTTAATTGAATCGTTTATTTCAAAAACCAGTCAAGTGACAAAATCGCTAATTTTAGGAAAACATCTATATCACCATATTAAATTATTCAATGATGATTAAAACATTGTTTATTGAAAGAAATATACTTAAATATGTATCCCTTTTAGTTTAAAACATTGTAATTCTTACAGAAAAATTTGAATGCGCAGGTAAAAATGCTTTTTAGAATTTTTAATTCTTAGTTGTCGCTTGACTGGTTTTTGAAAAAGACGGTTCAATTAATGCAATGACATACAACTGGTTGACTGATATTTAAGCCCAAAAACACATGACTTTTTTCACTCTCAGTAGCAGAGTATTAAAACGTTTTCCTGTTTTTTATCTTTTCAAATGATGCTAATGTTCAGAACTCAGCTGTCAGTGTCAGATAATACAGACGAGTGTGTCTCTCCATAGTTCACATGCGTTGACTAGCCCATCCATTCAGAAATCCCTCGAGTTATTAATAAAACTTTCACAAACAAACTCCACGACAGCAGTGAAGGTAATTCATGCATTTATGGGTGCTGAGAATTAATTTGACTGTTGTTGATCCCATTTTATTATTTGCTTTTCCAATTAAAGTACTTTGATTAATTTCTGCAAAAAAAGTGAAAATAATAAATTATTTTCTTTCTTGAACGGAAATTATCAACTGCTCTCTCCCTCATAGGAAAAACTTGCAACCACTGTAATAAAAGAAGATTAATTTTCCATCATATCTCGATGCTATACAGTTAGAGAAGAAAAATGATATAACTCGGAATAATGAGAGTGACCTTAATGAATAATAATGCGAGATGTACATTACAATGATTAATAAAAAATACAAACTTGCTGATTGATAACGACCGCATAGACTGCGCTTAATTACGCTAAAAGCACATTGTATGAAATGACAGTACTAAAATAATATATGTTGCGTCTTTCTTTAAAAAGAATAGAAAAAACCAACATTTTAACGGTCATCAAGTATGTCAAATTTGTTTTGCATACTCATATGAGATCGAAGAAACGGAAAGTAAAGGAAGTCATGGAAGGTGTTCTTTTTTGCCTGCACTTTAAGCAGACTTTTATGGATCTCATTTTATTAGGTATCTGAATTTAGATGATTTCGTGTTGATGTTTGAGTATTAACTTATGGTGACGATTGCTAATAGTTACTGGTAAAAATGCACTGTTAAAAATTCAGGAATCTTTTATGGTAAATATTACTGTAAAATGGAGTGTTTACAGTACACGAAAAAAATTACAGGAAATTGTACCGAAAAAAATAAACGATTGCAGCGCTAATTGATACACCACGTGAATTACAGTCCAAAGCATATAACACCGTATTTCCCGTCGCTCGATGCGGTAGTACAGTGTACCGATGCGGTGCACTGAAAACCCGACTCGTATGGTGGGCGGCAAAGCCGCCTGCCAATCCTAAGGTCTCGAGATCGAAACCTGCTGCTCGCATTTTTCGTTTTTTTACTCTTGTTTATTCTACCGTAAAATTTTACAGTAAAATACGATTTTACGGTAAAAGTTACTGGCTACATGGATGCCAGTAACTTTTACTGTAAAATTTCAGGATTTTTTTTTAATAGTGTGGTGTATCTCGAATTGTGGTATAAATACTTCTGAAATAAAGCGTACTTCTATGCGCCTGTAAAATAATGCTATTATGTCATTAATTAAAGGTAGGAAATGACTTTAAAGCAAGAATAATTTCACAACGGAAAGTATGAACTGCTTGAAATTATTTTAAGCTACAAGACGTTGAAAAAGCAATTCCACATAAATTTTAAACAGTTTTAGAAACAAATATCTTTTTCAATATGAAAACACGATCTAAAGGTGGAAAAGAGAAAAACGGGAAGGAGGAAAAATCGGTATCTGCCACTTCTGTAAATTTTGCTGGTGGTTATTCCAAAGGGAAAAAGTTAGAAAGCACGAGAAAGAAAAACTAAAACATAATAAAATAAAATAAAAAACAAATATTTAAATAACATTTTTTCCAAATTAGCTCTCTTGGAAATTAATTTTACGAGAGAGATTTTTGCTAAATTTATGCCATAAGTTTTTTGCTCTGTTTTCCTTTTGTAGCTTATGAAGTTAGAAATTACATCATTGGAGCAAATTCAAAGGACTAGGATAGACTGGGTATAGTTGGTACATATCGACTTGACCCAAACGCGATGTATGATAATGATATTTTGATTCAAAATTTAATTAAGTAAGAGCAGAAGAATTACATAAATTATAGTAATTGATGAAATGTTGAAAATTATAGAAAAATAAAAATGTAACTCATACATTTTCGAACGGAATTTCAGGATTCCAATCTACATCATCATCACTCCGGCTGTCTTGGCGGCACATAGCTTTCTTTAATCCACGAAAGGATTGGCAGAACTGTAAACAAAACTTAGAATTAATTACTATCTGAACACAGCCATAACTCGTTGTTCACAATATTCTCCCCAGCAAAGTTAAAATATTTATATCAGGCAGCAGTGGAGATGCTTTAAAAATTGAGACATAACATTTGTAAGAAGTCACAATAAGATTACGGGATAGTACGATTGCATCCCAAAATGCATTGTGAATATACGTCATACTTACGTGCGCATGTAAAATTAATTCTCACAATCTTTAAGTATTTGAACGTCTATCATGAATTGATTTCTTAAATAGCATCAATTTCTTCAAAATTATTCGAAGGTAGTTGAAATCAATCGGTGATTTTCATGTAGTTTGAGTTTTGACAGTGCATAAGTTTGATATTATTGTTCTGTGAAAATATAAGCTTAAATCCTATTTTTCTAACACACTTATCTTCGTCATTATTTAATACGCTTTAATGCTTTAAGACTATGAATTTACTACAATTTAATGGAAATCAATCTAGTTTTTGACTTTATTGTTCCTTAGAACTTTGGATATTGTTCGAAGATAACTGATCTCTTATTTTCTTTAAACACTTTTATTTTTAGGCCATATAAATCACATGTTAACAAAAATACGTATGGGAGAAGAGTAATTCGTACAATTAATGCTGCTGGTACATATACAGGGTTAGCGTCACAGATTGACAAAAATTAAATTTTCTTATCGTCCAGGACACGGAAAAAATAGGCATCAGACAAATTATTTTTCAAAGTTTATAGGAAAATATAGTGTACTAAGGCTTTTTGAAAGATCTTTATTATAAAAGAACTAGTCGCCAAGGTACTTTTTTAGTCGCCCGGGTGACCTGGGATTCGTGAGATCCTGGTTCGCGTTGAATAACATTTCAAGACAAAATACCTTCACATACATGTTAGAAAAACGAAGAAATAACCAATAGCCCGATAAAAATAGTGATCAAATAACAAAAATTCCGGGAAAGCTAAATTTTTGTAGAGACCTTGGGTTTAGCATTACAAATAAGGTGCCAAAAGTCCCCGTCGATCCCATGTGCGCTAAAAAAGTTATTTGGGGTCAAAGGTCGAAATTTTAGGTTTTCGGTAAGTTTTATCGAAAAGTACCTCAGACCAAAGTTGTAGATCTCAAAATTCTCTATAAAAATGATCCTCATGATTTTTCTCCAAGACCAAACCATTTCTCAGATATCGCGTACTCTCAAAAAACAGACAGTCATTTACAGAATCCCCTCTACTCGCATGGCCTTGAATAACATCTGGTTATTCTAGTCCGTGTGGCGTCGTTCACATACCCAGGGGTGCCCAACCCACTAAGGGCTTGGGCGCACCCCTCAATATCACGGAGCCCCCCACTTCAAAAACAACAGCCCCTCCAAAAACTGAGAAAAATACCCCTGAAAACAGCCCCCCCCCCTTTAAATGTTTTCTGAGCTCTCAAACTGTAACCACATTTCATACAATAAAACAGTTTGGCTGGCGAGTCGCATTATTATCTTGACTCCTGACAATGTTTGGCCTTAATGATACATTGTTGGTAAGATTTCTGGATTCTAATCTGACTCTAAGTAATCCATCTCTCTTGGTTAGACAACAAACCGCGGTTGACGCATCTTCATCTCAATTTGCGCATCATCTCACTGCTTTAGTACAACGTGAGGTATTGGAAATCATATAATTCAGTAGTTATGCCCTCAAGCACCATTTCTTTTAAAGTTTTATCTGACATTCCTTTTTTAAGAAGATGGTCCGAGTTTTCCCACTTCTGCTTATCAAAGAACTCAAGTTGAAATCTGGAATTGTAAATTTTCGCTATACAATCGAATTTTTCAAACTTGCCATCGTACTATGTTTCGATCATCAGCTCTCGTTCTGCAAACTGGTTTATTTGAGAATCAAAAAAATATAACACTACGCATTTGCGGATGACCATCATCAGAGAACTTGTTTTGAGATGGATTACGACGACCAGTTCGAAGATAGACAATGAACATTTATAATTCCAGATTTCAATTTTGAAGCTGAGAGACTACTATGAGTTTATTGATAAGCAGAATTGGTAAAACTCGCCAGCTCCCTCTTTCAAAAAGAGGATTTCCGATAAAACTTTGAAAGAAATTGATGGTGTACCTACTGAGAAGTATGGTTTTCAAAACCTCACATGTCATACTAAAGCAGTGAGACGATAGGCAAAAAAAGAAAAAGAAGTGTCAGGTACAGTTTGTTGTCTAACCAGAAGGGATGGATTTATTCGAGTTAGATTAGAATCTAGAAATATTAAGCCACAATACCATCAAGCCACAATTTCAATCAAGACTGAAAATTATGAGAAGTAAAATAGTTCAACTCGCACGCCAAACTTATGTTTATTGTAATCAATGTGGTTACAGTTTGAGGGCTCAAAACCCATTAAAATTTCATTAGCAACGTCTTTTGTTTCAAAGGGTGACTTATGTGGGCTGTTGCAAGCCACATTTATATTTAAAATTTTTTATACTTAAACTTTGTTCTCTATCATAGGTAAATTTGACATTTTGAGCGAAAGTTATGGGCTAAGTGGAGAATTAAATTTTTTTTTTACTAGATAACAAATGCTTTTATTACTTATTTTTTCCGTATCTATATAAGAATTAATTAATATGAAAGCAAACTTTTACAAGCCATAAATTCTAATATTTTATCTCTGACTACGGAGCAATACGATGTTATTAAATTATGACACTATATTGGTCAAATTCAAGATTCAACGCATGTGTGGAACTTTAAAATACAGTTTATTATTAAAATGATCTTATACAATGTGTAATCTACACAAAAAGTCTGCTCTTAAGAGCGACAACATCAAATTTATCAAATTTTGATATTTGATGAAATCATTATAACTTTTTCCAGTTTTTATTCATTTATGGTCAATTTCAAGGCGCGAGCGACATCTCAAGATGTTTTTTGCGGTCAAAATCCTTTTGCATAACCAAATATCTCTACAAAAGGCAACTTTTCTGGGCTATTAGCGTTTATCAAATTTTGATTTTCTTCAATCCACCCTAATGAACATGGCCAGTACTTCAAAAGTAAGTCCACCTCGTACTAGAGCGGGATTACGTAAATCTGAATCCAGCTTTTGTTGTAAAAAACACTGCTTATTTTGTGGCGAGGAAGCGGATGAAGAGGCTGAGAAGAACAAAACGCAGAATTATCTCAGAAAAATTCATAAATTTTCTACACTTGCATTCAAAGAATCCCTTTTAAAGTTAGCTAAAAATCGTTCTGAGGTGTGACAAAAGCTGCCCTTGCACGTTTTAATTTTGAGTATGATTTAGTCGATGCTTTATGAATTTTTCTGCGATAATTCTGCGCTTTCTTCTTCTCAGCCTCCTCATCCACTTCACAGCCACAAAATAAGCAGTGTTTTTAAAAACAAAAGCTGGATTCAAATTCACTTAATCGCACGACAGTACGAGAAGGACTTACTTTTGAAGTACTGGCCTGTTCATCCTCACTTTGCTGCAGAGATTGAATTTTTCCGGGTGTATCGTTTTCTGCAATCCACGCGACTTGTAACGGACTTTTGACTTCTTAAATAATCAGCATTCTTATAACTTCTCCCGACACTTGCATTGATTAAAGTTGGCATTCCACGACTGCCCAGCACAACAGTTTCACTTTCAGTCCAAAGTTTATTGCAAATAAAGCAAAATTGTGACATTTTTCTTAAATATTGATCAGCACAAACAACAGTAGACGCTTGTAATAAATACGTTTATTCATTCGAACTGCACGTTTAACTCAAAAAGAAGCAGGTACGTCAGGGGTGCCCACCTAGGAAGGGTCATGGCCCAGAATGCACCATCGAAATTTTTAGGGAGATTGTTTTGAGGGGTATTTTTTCATTTGGGGGGAGGCTTGCTTTTGGGGGGATCTCTGCGATGATGAGGGGGGTGCACCTTTGCCCTTAGTGGGTTGGGCACCCCTGGGTATGTGAACGATGCCACATGGAATAGAATAGTCAGATGTTATTCAAGGACATGCGAGTAGAGGGAATTCTGTAAATGACTGGCTGTCTTTTGAGAGTAGGCAATATATGGAAAATTGTTTGATCTTGGAGAAAAAATCATAAGGACCATTTTTATAGAGAATTTTGAGATCTACAACTTTGGTCTGAGGTACTTTTCGATAAAACTTACCGTTTTTGAGAAAAATCCAAAAAACCTAAAATTTTGACCTTTGACCCCAAATAACTTTTTTAGCGCTCATGGGATCGACGGGGACTTTTGGCACTTTATTTGTAATGCTAAACCCAAGGTCTCTACAAAAATTTAGCTTTCCCGGAATTTTTGTTATTTCGATTGTCTAAATTGACCGGACTACAAACTAAAAAGTAAATCAAGCGTAATTTTCTTTCTTTCTAAAAACTAAACGACATTTTAGCGCGCTGACTTTAGCAGAACTCTGAGATGGTATTAAAACAGTGTTTCCTTTATACTTTTTGCTCGGGGGGGGGGGGGGGGGGGCAAGTGCGTATTTAAGGGGGCGGGGCACTTTAAGAGTTTGGAGGGGGTTGAGGGCGCATTTAAGTAGTGGGAAACGTAATAATAAATAATAAATAAATTCAAGAAACCCCAAGAAATAAATTCAAAATTACCAATTCTGAATAACTTTATAAAATCAATTTGAAAAGTTACCTTTATGCTTGGCTTGGCCACCCCTCCTGAAATAAATCCCTGTATGCGTCCACGAACGGGACAGTATGAGTTTAAAAAAAACCTTCCTGGTTCATTATATCGTTCTCATAAAAAGTAACAGACGGTACAAAAGTCTGATTGTACTGCAATATTATGAAAAACAGAAAATGTTATTGGAAAATACGGAAAAAAAATTGAAAGAAAAAAAAGTAATGAAAATATTTCTGAACCATTGAAATGTACACACAAAATCACTCTAAGCGAGAAAAATATTATCAAGTTTCATATTGACGGCCCTCCGTCACACTGCAACCGCATGAGAAACTTTTAAATTTGTAAAACACTCAACGAAGTATGAATATCGTGTAATAAAAATTAATTAAAACTAACACATTTACAGAAACAGATATTCGTTAAATTGCTCCTTCTCAAGTAGAATTTTGTTTCATTAAGTTGTCTTGCATTTGACTGACAATAACATGCAATAAAATAAAAATTGCAAATAGTGATGAACAATAACTCTCACACAGTTTCACAGGAAAAAAAGACGGAAAATGATTCGAGTCTCGATTATGTGCGCTAAAAAACCAGGAAACAAAATGTAAGCATATATATGCACTAAAAATATTTAAAATATTCACTAAACACTAAAAACTATGCGCTAAAAACGAAAAAAATATTTGCTCTTTTTCTTTTAAACTTACATAAAGAAAGAAGTGAAGAAAAATCTTGTGAAAAACGCAGTAATATGCATTTTTTTTAATGCCGTTTTTATGCATTTATATGCACTAAACGTCAAAAGGAGCCAAATTAGCGATTGCATATGCACATATGCAAAAGATGGTTTCATAATATGTGCAAAAATAAATAAATAATTAAATAAATGAATAAAACTAAAGTAAAAAAAACACACTTGGTTTTTAAAAATTGAAACATTTTTAATTTTTCGAATTGAAAAAATGGGTGATACTAAATTTGAACATAAGTTATTATTTGTCAAATAAGCACGCATGAGAAACTTTCAAAAAGTTATTTCTTTTGCTTAAGGGGGGAAACCAGTTTAGGAGGCCGAAGTTTTAATGTTTTTCGTGATTTTTTTTAACAAGAAAGAAATAATTAGAACTTCTTTAAACTTAAAGGATGATTTATTCATCTTTTGAAGTACACCTTGTAATTGTTTGAAGTCATTTCCACTAGAAATAGAGGAGTTAGAAGCTGTTGTCCATAGGTGGTCGCCATCACAGCTTGTATCTGGTGTGCATTACCGAAGCCACAATTTTTGACTGTAATCATTACAATTTTTCTTCCCTAGAATATGAACCTGATTGTGATTATAAAAGTTGAAAATTTCACGTTTTTGAGGTGTTTGGTTACAATGTTATGTTTTTCTACCATTTATTTTCACATTACTTGCATTGAAAAAATACGTTTTTTTAATATCATCAAAGGTTCATATAGAGTATATGTGAACAAAGAATAATCACACATATTTTCAGAACGATTGGTCAAAAACTCTTTGAGCTGGAATGCACACCAGTTGAAAAATGTCATTTTGAGGAAAACGCGTTTGAAAAAAATGCTGGGAATGTTTTGGAATCTCCACAGTCACTTTAAGTGCTCATATCAACGGAATTAATCGGAATTTTTCACTCAAATTATGGCAACATTTCCCTGAATAATTTTATTAACATTTTATGACATTAAAAAATAAGTGGATTTTTTTACCGGTGTAAACTGGTTTCTCCCCTTAAAATTTAAGAAAATGTTATGAGGGTAATGTAATGAGACCCCAAATTAGGTTTAATTTAGAATTTTCATTAGATCGTAAATAGAGGCGTATGTAAGGAATATTTATTATTAAGTAGATGAGATTTTTATTTAAAAAACATGTTATGAAGTAGTTTTGATAAAGCTAAGAAAACTTTCCAGCTAAGAAAACTTGGAGAATGATTTCTGGACACCCTTGTAAATTAAAAAATGGATTTCGTTCTTTTATGCAATTTTTAAAGCTAACAGTACAATATTATCACGAGTGATCATTGTAAATAAATTTTTAAACTAAAGAAAAAAGAAATATTAAAAAGCAAGAACTTCCCTCAAAATAATTTGTTTTTGACTCTGATTGCCAAAGATGATCGCTAAAGACAATAAAAACTTCTATAGGGAGACTTAAACAAGTTCACACATTAGAGGGCTTCGTTCTAGAATAATTATGAAATAAATCTGTTCTTCAGTGAAAATCCGCGTAGATTTTAAATTTTTTTCTAATTGGTTAAAAGTCTTGTCGAAAACTGTAGGATGACATAAAGGGGGGGGGAGGGGGGAGAGGGGATAGTAATAGATGCTGAATTTTCAAAAATTTCGTTCGAAAACAAGACGTTGATGACACCATGTTATTTGCCATGTAAAAGAGAAACGAATTTAAGCATTTCCATTACAGCCCGCCAAAGATAACATCCCTAATTCAGGAAACTTTTGATTTCCAACGAGATGTACCATGAGTGCCTGCAGAATACATGTCTTAAGGTTCCGATACGAACCTCACCTATACATTGTGTGAGCTAACAACTAGATAGATAATAGTTCCTACCACCCCATCTCTATCACAACAACAATAATAGCGGACAGCGAACGAACGAAGGTAATAAAAAGGGGGAAACATATCTTTTTCTTTAATCAATTGCAAGTATATTTCCAGGGGGAAAAAAATGTGCTTTTAGCAGTTTGTTGCCAGCGAGGGGGTTCCATTGACAGTGACAAAATGGAGGCCACAGAGACCAATATCCTTCCCCCCACAGATCTTACATTATTAACACAATGGTCTAAGCCCCGGTTGATACAGTTTCGAATTTTCTATAATTTCCATTTTTAAAAAAAAATCTTTACATAGCAAAGCAAGTGCAATCCAAATTTTTCTCCGGGGGGGGGGAGGGGGCAGTTGCAGTTGGCCTCCTCCGGGGGGGGGGTGCACTGCTCTCCCGAGAGATACCTGAAAGAAACACTGGTATTGAATCAATTACGGCCAATAAGAAATTCATTAAATACACAAAGCAGTTTCTTTTAGGGATTATATGCGTTCACTTAACTAAAAAAACAAAATCTTCAGCACATTGTAGTCATAATTAATGAGAAGAACTTAGGTTTGCACCATTAACACTCGATTGAGTATGAATGTGCACAGAGTGAAACGATTAGATAATTGAAAAAAGATGAAAGAAGCTGAAAAGATTATTAAAAATTCTTTTTCATTATGAATAATTTCAAGTTGACAGAATTTGAATGAGAATTTTAATTATGTACTGTTAAAAAGGCATTAATGAAAGCAAAAACGTGAATGCAGTTTATTAATTACGAATCAGATTGATTATTTTCTTGCTTGTTAATTAATTAATTTATACTAAGCTGAACAAACGGGCTTGCATTTAACTGATAAATTGTTGTTTAATATTAAAAACTGATTTGAATCGTTAATAATTTCTTTTTCGAAATATATCGTGTTTTACATTTCGAAGCTTTTTTCTGCTTTACACACACACACACAGCGCTTGAGCGATCGAGCGAATTCAACCAGTAATTTATTTCTATCAAATATTACAGATATCGTTTCATACATCAAAAAAGTAGAAGCTGTAAGAATTTTATGATATTACGTGTGGATGAAAAGAAATTTGATTTTTTGCAAGATTGCAGAAATATGTAAATTTTTCACATTATTGTGAGCAAAGTGGACATTCATTATAAGAAAGGTGGACATTGTATTTATTCTGAAGAGGTAGGCTGAACAAAACGATGCGGAACTGTCTGTATGGAAGAAATTTGGAGACCCGTGGATCGAAACATCGCTTGTAGAAGCATCGGATGAGGGCACGAATCGCAACGTAACCATACTCGAACTGTAATTAAACCATATACCTTTCATTTACGTTCCAACTTAACGTTGTTGTTAACAATCGCCAGTCAAACTGGTTAAACTCCCAGTCGATGCAAAAGCAGAGCTTAGTATTGAGGGTTTTTTGTTCCGTTACTAGAGTCACTTGAGGATAATAACGCACAAATATTGGGAACAATATTATGATCTGCGTCAGTTACCTTGGCTGTGAATACATGTGAAGATTCTTTCAATAAAAATGCAATTCATTGTGGACGAAATTTCTATCAAGAGCTACGAAATCAGCAGAATTTCGTTAATTAAATTAGTCATGTCGCCCATCAATGAGCGGCAAGTCTGCGCAGAATTTTTTTTGAACTCATTATAAACAGTTTTGGCTGTTTTAGAAGAAGGAAAAAAAAAAGTAATCGTCTCTGTATTTTTTTTTTCCAAGTTTTTAGTTTTTTTTTTTTTTTTTTTTTTTTGCTCCTTTTAAAAAAGAAGTTGCAATTTCACTCGCACTGTTTATGGTTTGACATGATTAAAGAAAAATTTTACTTCATGCACAAATTCTACTTCGAAATTTCTTTCCGGTGAAGTTAATGCGGAACACAAATGCGTCTGGCAGATTAGTATTCATGAAAGAAAAAAAAATCAATGCAGTTGTTCGTTTGAACTGTTCAAAATTGCTCAAAAGAAACTTTAAATCAAAAAATAAAACTCTTTACTGCTCATGCGGGAAACTGCATGAGCTAAATAAATGTTAAATGCTGTAAGTGGCAAAGAATAGTTAAACAGATCAACAGAAATATTTTTCTTGCTACTCTAGTTTGCTACGGTTGTCCTTTAAAGCAACAAAGTTTTTTAACACCACTTCATTTTGTTCAAGAGTGGTTAAAAAAGATAGACGCAATTTCAAATTGCTACATTTCCTGCACTATACGTTCAATGCGTTGTACTTGAATCCTCCCAGGTATGTTTGAAAGAGAATGCTGTAAAGTTTTGAATTAACCACTGGTCAGTTGTTTTTGAATTACTAACTTCATAAGTTGTAAGCGACATGGCTACCATGGAACATTAAATTTTTTGGAATTTTCCCCTTAATTAGGTCTCCTGATCTCACACCCTGCAATTTTTTTATTGTGATTGCTCCTGAAAGATGCTGTTTATGTTCCGTCTCTTTCCACAGGTTTAAATAACTTATGAAATCGCACCACAGCGGCGGTTTCATGGTACGCGTGGGCGCATGACATTCGTCATTGAGTGAGGGATAAAAAGGGTCACTGTCTACAGTCGGGGCAAACCTAACCTGGCAGCATTTGGAAGAATACGCATAGGATAAGGTGTGATACCTCGTAACCATAGACATGTCTATGCTCGTAACTTATGCTCTTTAATATTGAGTTATGAGGTATCACACCTTAGCCATCGATATCTTAATAACAGCATTACTACGCTACAGGTTAGGTCAGGGGCGTGCACGGAGATGGAGGGGGATTAACACCTGTTGGCCCGGGCCCGAGCCTGAAAGGGGCCCAATATTTTTTAAACTAGGCGTGAAGTATAGAGGTAAACAATATGGAGAGGGCCCGGAAAAGTCATTTGTGACCGGCCCCAAAATTTCTGAGCACGCCCCTGGGTTATGTTTGCCCCAACTATATAGATGTTATCCATGTGGGCGGAAGAGAGCATATTGAACATCTGAAAACTTCAATGTAGGGTCACTCCATAGTGACTAACGTAACATTCGCAGCTGATTTTCAAACTCTTTTTACTTACACCGGGAGTAAAAATGAATGTGTTTTCGTTTAATATGCAGATTTAAAATGTACAAGGTGACTATTAGCAACCCTGAGAAACAATGCTTATGTTACGAGGCAAATTTTTCTGAAACTTACGCAGACATTTAAAATTGGCCGATATATTTGTAAGAAGTAAACAATCTATTTTTAAAATCTTACTACAGATTTGTTACAGACGAATCTTTTTTGGCTCTAAATGGTACTTTTCCGAAAAACTGTGTGTGACTAACGTAACGTGACTAACGTAACCATCGAATAACAAGCAATGAATGCATATAAAAAACTTTTGATAATTAATTTCTTGCTCTTATATTACTTTTACACTTTTTAGGAACCTTCTTTGTGTTGTTGTATGGTTCTTTCTTTACTTTTTTTCTATATTAGTGTAAAAAATTGAATGGAAGGATTCAGTTCAATTAACTCAATTTGAATGTGCGAAAAAAAATAAACAAATAAAAAAACTGCTTTTACAAACTGAATAACATCATTCTTGGACTAATTAAATCCTAAATATCTCTCTTTCAAAAAATTAACTTTTTGCAAGTTGGTAGTTTCACTGAATTCTAGTTTTCTGCTGATATACTAGTTATTGTTATAAGAAACTCCGTAGTACTTTTCAATGGCATATTATTTTTTAAGGTTTACTGATTCATCGAACGAATAATGTTGTGCATCCTTTTGAATTAAAATGTAATATTGAGAAAAAAATATTTGAACGTTTTTACAGAATGCATTTTAATTCCAGATATCACCGCAAATGTTTGAATTGCTAAATGATCATTCTTGTATTTTCTGAAATATACGGCAGCAGCGCTTATCGTCACTCTATCATGTAACAGTTTCAAATGTTTTCCAACGAGCAGCCGTTACTTCATTTTAATAATAGGTGGAGATGTATTTTCTAAAAAATAGAGACGTTCTCCTTTGTTAAGACTGTATTTCTATTATCTTAATTCTTAAGCTTGGATTCTCGTGTTGAATGCACATTCAGCAGAATACTCATTTTGCTTTACACACTTTTTTTCTTTTTTAATAATTCTTTAAATTGGAAGTATCTTTATAAAGACCTTTAAAAAAGTATTTTTCTAAGTAAACAGAAGGTCTACAATGTAATATTACTGGTATTTTTCACCCTTTATATTTTTAATCAATGTAGAAAGCCTACATATTCAAATTTTTCATGAAAATTTACATTAAATTAAATAAGTTTTAAATATTAGCAGTCATTTTTAAAATGTTACGTTAGTCACATGTAAACTGTTACGTTAGTCACAGCTCAAATGTTACGTTAGTCACACTAATTATTTTATATCTACTGATACTAAAATAACTATTTTGCACTTTTTAAGTAGATATGATACAGATGTAAGAAAATAAAAAGTGTTGTTTGGTTCAATCATCTGGTTTAGTTTTTAAGCAGAAAATAGTACATTTTCGTGACTAACGTAACGTAAATATTTTCATTGAAATAACCTAAATCTTATAATGTATGCAAAAAGAACAGTCAATTTTATTGGGCCAACATCTATTCATTTAGAATAAACGTAGTTCTTTTAAAAATTTGCAAAAATTTTTACATTACACAAGAAAACGTAGACGCATGTATTTTGCACATGCTAAGCCTTTTCTACAACCTCGCACGTTTAGAGCCAGAAGAAAAACACCGAATGAAATTTTTGCAAACTGTTATTGGATTTATGTACTAGAAAGTATGCTGAATGAAAGGATAGGTCACAATTAAGGCTTTGTGGAAAAAAAATTTCGAAGGTTGAGGTTGACATTTCTATGGAATGACCCTCTATGTATAATCACATGTAGTTTACAGAATGCAAGCAAAATATATAGTGCAGGAAATATAGCAATTTGAAACTATGAATAACACTGTATTTTCGTGTTAGAAATGGTTTTATGGGAATAATTTACTTTGGATGTGCTTCAAAAATGTTTGTGCTTTATTATTCAGAAATGTTAAATTACTTTAAACTTATCATTTACATTACTTCCGCTCCTGAAATATCACAAAAATTATCTCAATTTTTGAGTTATTTTTCTTAAATAAAATTTTTATTTTCAAATACTTATAAAACATTTTTTTTTTGGAATAAGTTTCATTCACTGCGATTCTGTAAAATTTTCATCAGGATTATAATTGTTAAAACACTATTATAGCAGGATAATTTGTTCGTCAGATCAAGTTATTTACTTGCTTAGTTAGGAATGTTAAATGTGTTTTTAGAAGGTTTATTCTTCGAATAATATTTCAAGCATGTTCATTGTTTTATTTTTACCGCCCCCCCTCCAAAAAAAAAAAAAAAAAAACATAAAAATCGTAATAACTAGGGATTTCAATACCGGACCAAAAATGCAATACCTGTATTCGCTATTTTTAAAACGTAATATCGGAATACCGATATTAATACCGGTGTCTGAAATTTTGCAGAAAAAATGTTTTAAAATATATTGTTTCGTTGCCACATTTGATAATTTTGTTAAAAAAAAATGAAAACGTATTGGGAACAAATATAAAATAAAGGAGCAAAATGTCATAATAAAAAAATCAAAACCAGTAAAAAACATAATGCATCTATTGAATTGTCTATCAGCCTGGAACTTATTTAGTGCTCAACTTTTCTACAGTTGAAAATACTCTTTCTGAATTCACGCAGGTCGGTAGTACTGTTAAAAATGAGCAATACACCTCCTCTAATTGTCTAGAAGTCCTTCATTTTCAAGTAGTTCGGTCTCTTACGTGTTATTTTTGGAAAAATCCTTTTGTGTGTGTGTGTTTCTTTTTCTATTGTGTGTATTATTATAATTTTTTTTTAGATTTATAGTTAGTTGTATTTTTCCCAAGAGACGATACTTTTCCAGTATTAATATTATTTTATCTTGAGCAGGAGAGGTTTGGGTTTGATTTTTATTATTAGCCATTTGGTTTAAAATTTACGATAAACTTGACTAAATGTGATCTTATTCGTTTTCGCGTTTTTATTCAAAATTCTTTACAATTACATTTATGTAATTATCTGAAAATATGTTTGAATTGATCATGATTAACCTCTATGTAAATTTTCAAGGTACTGTATAATTCCTAAACATTATCTTGCCAAGGAGGACATAACAACAAATTACCATTTGTTTTACTAACAAGAAAAAGGGATTTGTCAAAATTCTGTACAGTTGAGACAAATTTTTAAAGAAAATATCATAAAGTATTATTGCAATTAATGGTTGGAAAGCTTTCGTTTTTCCTTTTTTACATTTATGCTTTTAAAAAAAGAAAAGAAAAACGATTTTTTCCAATATTTACGATCTGGGATCTTAATAAAAACAAAATTTATAATTACTTTAGTAGAAAAAGTATAAATAGTTTCGTTTTTTAACACAAACAAATCTTGCTTAAAAAAAATATTTTTTCAGCCATTAGAAAATTCTTTCAGTTTTCATTTGTTTGCTCTTCATTTGATATTAAAACATACTTTCAGCCTAAATTAACAAGCAAAATATTTGGAATTAATTACACTTCTAAAAAATCTTTACTATTGAAAAAAAAGAAAGAATTGATTCTTCCGACTTGATTTAAAAAGAATGAATCTTTAAAATGATTTGTTTCTAATTCTTACCAAAGTTTTTTTTTAAAATTATTATTATTAAAATTCTTATGAAAGAAATAGGAATCGAGATTTTTCACTTATACCGAAAGTTAAATTTTTCCTTTTAATGAAAAAGAAAAATTCCGATAAAAGTCACAAAAATATTGAAATTATTTAAGCATTCATTTTGTGATTTGTGATGGAAATACGTTTTGTAAGCAAATGTATCAAATATTAGATCATAGAATGCTAATTTACAGAACTTTTAAAAATATTTTTTACAAAACGGAAATATGTCTGCAATGGTGCTTTAAGTCTTTTCTCTTGTAAAGAGGAATAATTAATTTTGTACAACACCGTCTAATTTCCAAGAATCAGCATACATAATCAAGCATACCTGATGCAATTTGGCTTTTAGCTGGGATTATCTCGACTATCCTCGACTTAATCTCGACTCTTGTTATGTAATTTAGATAGGTCACTGATTTAGATAGGCGGTGAGAAGCAAAGGGATGCAAGTGGACATTTTCAAGTTTTAAGTAAAACGCATTTAAAGAAATGGTCCCAGGTAGGCTTTCATTGATTATTTTTCAAAATCATGCTATACAGCAGAACCTACCAGGACTACTAGTACTATCTCTTGCCCCAAGACAGAGGAGAGGTTCACCTACTATTTGAACTAGTTATCTCCATTTTTTTAATTTTGCCATTTACATTCCTTTGTTTCTCACTGCCTCAAGTGTCAAGTGACCAAGTCAAGTGTGCAGTGAGAAGTAAAGGGATGTAAATGTCAAAATTAAAAATTTGGAGTTAACTAGTTCAAATAGTAGCTGAACCTCTTCTCTGTCTTGGGGCAAGAGATAGTACTAGTAGCCCTGGTAGGTTCTGCTGTATAGCATGATTTTGAAAAAAAAAATCAATGAAAGCTACCTGGGACCATTTCTTTTAACACGTTTTACTTAAAACTTGAAAATGTCCACTTGCATCGCTTTGCTTCTCACTGCCTCATTTATGTATTGGGAAGCCTGATGAGGCAGTCTAAATGAATCATACCAAACTTTTATTCAGCCCAATATTTTCATTTTCATCAACTGTGGGCAAAGTTGTAAGGGAAAAAAGCATATTTTATTTTTCTCAATTTTTTGCCTTACTGGTGTTGGATTTAATGAAACCATTGACTTTAGCAGGATTAAGTAAATGGCGTACAGTTACTATGTTCTAACGCTCATGATTTAAAATAATATATTTCATGCGGAGAAGTATAGTAATCTCTCAATAAAAAGTATTGAGAGAGAGAGAGAAAGAGAGAAAAGAGTAAGCTTATTGCATCTATTGTTACAATTTTGCTTATCTCGCGGTGTGTATCAGTTGTGTTTAGTTCACAACTAAACGCAACTTACTGAAACTTGCATTTCTCATTTGGTAGCCAACTTATTAAGATACTCAACTCCTCTTAAATGTCCTCAATTATTTGCTAGTCTTTATTTTATCTTAAATGAAGAACCTTTTATTTCATAATTCGAAAATTATCAAAATAAGGACCTTCAAAAGGTAAATGTATTAGAAAACATACCAAATCAAGGATTTGCTGATTCTATTCCCGGAGCTAAATCGAAATGATGCGCAATATGGAAAAAATATTCTACAAATATCAGATAATAATGAATCTGAATAAAATAATCTCATATCTCAAGTGATGTAGATGATTATTTCAAAGACTTCCAAACAAATTCTATTATTGCAATTGGAGATTTTTTGTAAATTGTAATCATCTGAACTTTCTTACATTGCATTGGTTGCTTCATGAAAGTAAATGAACATAAATTTTCCATAAATTTCCTTAGAAGATCTGCTGCATATAGCTTCAGTTTTACTTGTCTTGGAAAGGAATATGTCATAACAGTGTTCAAAAAAAAAAAATATCTACAGCAGCGGTTCCCAACCTTTTCCCCCTTGCGAGCCCGTTCCTAACTCCGAAAGAAGTTGGCGAACGCCTTGAGTACGAGTACTAGTTAATAAGTAACAAGCAAAAAAAAAAAAAAAGAAAGAAAGAAAGAAAAAACACTAGCACACGCATACGCACACAACACAAATAGAAAAATCTGAGAGACTTTTTCTAGTTTGATGCTGCTCCATAGTTTATAACAAGAACGAATACATAATTGCAAAATATAAAATTATAAGTATTGAAATTATACAAATAAATAAAATTATACAAATTCACCAAAAATAAACACTGATTATTTTGTGTTGAGCTTCAATCAATTCTGAAAAAATTTCGAAAGCAGGATATTTGTGGAACAAAAAGGCTATATATATATATATATATATATATATATATATATATATATATATATATATATATATATATATATATATATATATATATATATATATAAAACTTGGGGAAATTTTTCTGACAAGAGGATAAATTTATCTCTATCACTAAATCAGAAGTCAATTAAAGAATGATCTTTAAAATAGCTTTCAGGGAACTGTCTCAGATTAACTAAATGAACTTTTTTCTTCCAGTAAAATGAGAAAGATCTCTAGGTTTAAGTCTTCTTGAAAAGGACTAAGATCCTAGCTGTTTGATAAGGATATACTGTGCACCTTAATCGTTTAATTGCTGAAGAATTTTCTTGTAATTGTGCTACAAGTGAGGAGTAAAATGCGTACATTAAAAGATAGAAGCGTTCTATTTTTCAATACAAGCATTTACTCTAATTTTCAACACAAAAGGTAATTCTTAGCGAAACAAATATTTTTAAGCCCACTTACTACCAGGGTTTAAGCTAAGTTCAAATATTTTACAGCATAAAAGCTAAAATAAGGGGAAAAGTTTTTGCAAAATGCTTAAATGTGGTACACAATTCTCATATCTTTCTAAATGCCTCAGTGTGTTTTATCTCACGTTGAAAATAAAATTTAAATTTCATCAATGACAGCTTTAAAGAAATAAGTGAACGGCTATTTTTTTTAAAACGTAAGCTTAAAAATCTTGGATTATGTTTACCATTAAGAAAACATGCTTTTAGTTTTTGGAACGTTGCAGTCCACTCCTCCTAATAATACAGTTATTGGTGGGACATGCCGGATAAGACTGAGTGTTAAAGATCTTTGCCAAAATTTGAAAAAGATTTAGTTGACTATCGGCATGCTTACTTCCTCTTTTGGATCACAGTGTTTCTTTTTTTTCTTTTAAATTAATTATTTTTTTATTTGGGTAAAAAAAGCGAAAATGCTTTGCTTTTTTTTAAAATAGGGATATTGTTTTCGCGTTTAGCGAAAAATGCGACCGTTGCGGAAATATGATTAATACAAAAGACATTTTCTACACAAATTTCTTAAAATCCTCATATACATATAGCGTAAATTCAGTTGTATGGTTAAATTCCGTTGATTATTTTATTTTTATTGCGTAAACCTAGTACTGCAAAACTTTTACTCACGAAATTTTTTTAAAGTAGTTAATTTTTCATACTTCCTGTGGTATTTTTGGGCTGCTAGCCATTCTTTCTCTTTTTTCGTCAATGAAGCTCGCAGTAAATTGTAGTCTGTAGTGTGAAAATTATAGCAAAGCAACAAACAGCGTGATCTCACTTCTACGCATTTTTTTCTCAACAAGAGAAGAGCGATAGCTGTTCGTCGGACTAAAATGGTAAAGGAACTAAACTTCAAAATATCTGAGACGCTCGCATATGCTCCATGTAATGTTTTCATCAAGTAATGTTTTCATGCTAAGAGTGTAGAATGTGCGAGAGACAAATGAATAAAAAAGAAGCAAAATTTGCTTGAAACCGGTTGAACATGAGACTCCATCAGATACAGGCATGTTAAAACTCCGTCATTACAATATTTCTTTCGCGAACCCCCTGAAAACCTTTCGTGAACCCCCAGCGGTTCGCGAACCACAGGTTGGGAGCCACTGGTCTACAGTATCGTTGGGAAGGGGGAGTTTAATCTGTCATCCAATAACTAGTAGTGGCAGAGTTTGAAAGTGAAAGCTCACTGTGATATTTCTGATAATCATAATATTTAGAGATTTAAATTAAATTTAACAATGTATGGAATTTCCTTAGATATAATCATTGCTGGTACCTTGTAATACGATCACGTTACGTCAAACCTCCCTGAAATGGAATGGTTTAAACCAGTTTGGACCATTGAGAAGGAATAGATGGAGAGAGTGCAACCCTACTATCCCCGATACGGCAACAGTACCATGTGACCTGGGGAGCAATTTGAAGTTGACCGTAACCGCTGAAGAAGTTTTCATTAGCTGAAGCCATGCATGATAACAACCTTTAACTGTAGAAGGGAAAAATTAGATTTATAGTAATAGTGCAGTATTCTAGCATTGTAAACTGTGAGGAAAAAGTCACACCAGGAGGTCCAGTAACTTTTCCCTAGCATGTACGAATGTGTTTTACTTCTAAATAAAGAAAAAATAACATTTATATGCATTCAACGAGTACATATTCCACAGTTGCCTATAATTATTAAATTTTTTGTACTTATTTTACCTATAAAAGTTATAAAACATTGTATATCTTGAGTGCAAATAACATTTTAGTTCCATAAAAACACTTTTTACTTAACTAGTAATTATTTTAACGGCTCTTAAGCATTTTGTGTACGTTTGCTTTGTTGGCGAGTATCTTCTCGCCAAGCTCCTGCGAACAGCAGATGTGCAAGAATAAAGATTTGCTCTTTTTATGCTTCAATTTAAATACTAGTATGCCTGCGTATGAAATCATTTCAAAACATTGATTACAGTACATATGAATCCATAAATTTTCAGTCAATAACAGAACACTTTAAACTATTTGTACATGCCCGTCATTTCAGGGAATAAACATCAAAATACATGAAAAATGCAATTACATTATATTTTAAAATCCGGAAAGAAGTGGGTAGAGGGAGTTTGAATGATAGGCCTGTATTTGCATCCGTTATTTATTTATTTATTTATTATTATGCGGTAAAGGAGTTGGAGCCAGAGTTGCTCTGATTTGTAGCCCCGACTTCATAATAAGCGCCGTCGCGTCGTCTGAAAAATATTTAATGCCAAAAGAGCGATTGCGTGCCAAAACGCGACAACTTCCCAGCCAAACAAGTCACCTGACCTGGGAAACATTAGGTCCCAAGCTTATTTCACTGAGACATTTGCTATGGCTCCCTCCATTAGTATTCCTTCTCAATGGTTTGGACACTCTCGAAAAACTTTTGATTAAAAAATATCTATTATTTAAGTAAAAATTAATAATGTAAAAATCTGCAAGACAACATACAGAGGCAAAACAGTTTGCGACGGTCAGAAAAAAAAAAAAAAAAAAAAAATGTATTAAAAAAAAACGGATCAAACCTCCCGAATTACCTCTATTTTTGAAAAATAAATAAATAAATAAAAATATCTTCAACGAATATATTTCTATCTACCAAACAAAACACTTAAAATTGGGGAAAACCTAACCTGGCAGCATTGTGAAGGCTACGAAGATCCAAATCGCAGCATTATGCCGCTGCCAGGTTAGGTTTCCCCCCAAATATACATAGTTAGATTTAAAAAACGAAATCAGCAGAAACTCAAAATCATACCAATCAATGCTGTTCGGAGTAAATAAACAATACCATCTGTAATTTTCTAATTCAATAAAGAAACTGAAGATAATGAGCTTGAAATAATGCTGAATATAGTATAATCAAATTTCAATAAATTAGAAAAAAAAGATGAATGGTTAAAAATGTTTAAATTTATAACAAAATATCTGCCTAACTACTAAAAAACTTCACAAACGCTCCGGGCGGTTAGGAGGTGCATTTGAGAGAGAGGCTGCTTTTTACACTACCGAGTGTAAGTTTGCAAGACAAAGCTAATTAATACTTAGACTGACATTTAGTATTGAAAAGAAATCTGCAGTGGGAAGGTGAACAGCAGTATCTTCAAAAATGAGTTTTTGAGATACTTGAAGAAACGCATTTTATATTCAATGCTAATAATAGGGAAAGTTTGAAATTTGACTGTTTTTTTTTTTTTTTTTTGAACTTTGTTTTCTTTCAGCGGAAACAAAATAAGGAAGCTTGCACGTGTACAATAAAGCTAAAGCACAATAGCTGTCAAAAAAAAAAAAAGACGCGGTAGTTGTCTCAAGCACAGAAATAGAATCTATACTAATAATATAAAGGTGAAGAGTTTGTTTGTTTGTTGGAACGCGCTAATCTCAAGAACTACTGGTTCGAATTGAAAAATTCTTTTTGTGTTGAATAGTCCATTTATTGAGGAAGGCATATATAAGGAGGAAGGCATAATTATAACTTACATTGATATTTTTATTAGAAAAAAAGTTATCCAATGTTTTATGTGATTTTTAGCAGTTTTTAGTATTTTTTACCCCACAGACCCCGAACCAATTGCGCCAGAAAAATATCTTTTGAACTAAAATGTAGAAAATTTAATTTTAAATACGGTGGAAAAAAAAAAAGTCTTTTACTGATAGAGCGATTTTTATATTTTGTATGAATTTTTGAAAAAAAACCTTTATTTTACATTTTTTCCTGATTTTAATTTTTTCTAAACTCATCCTGCAAAAAGCAAAAAGGCCTCCTTTTTTCTAAAATTTAACTATGTAATAATAAAAACATTTCGCCGTCTTCAGATTTTTTTTTTTCAAAAATACGCAATAGTTTTTTTTAACAATTTTTTTTTTAATGCGGAGTACGGCACGACTTCCAAGCATAGCCGAAGTTTTAGCAATCTTCAATTTACGATGATCATTACGTCATGGCCTCGTGATCCAACTGCAGCTCTTGCTTTTGCTTCTATTTAGGAATTTTATTCATCCCCCCCCCCAACGTTTTGTTGTTGTTATTTAACGTTACATATTTATGTGCAGTTTATTCAATAAAAGCAGTGGGGTCTTTTTTAATCTTTTGCACACTACGGGGAACAAAGAGCTTTTCTTTTTGGTGCTATTTTCATTAAATTAATAATGAGCGCAGTTTTTGCATGATCTTTGTTTCACATACATAGGAGAAAGATTGTTAATTACCATCAGATGTAGATATGCATAGATCACATAGATAGATTGATAGATAAATATAGAGGTCGATATAGGAAGATGGTCTGTAAGCGATAGATAGGCCCGATTAAATGAACTTCAACGGGTAATCAGTGCCCTCTCCCCCCCCCCCCCGACTTAAAAAAATAAAGCATTCACATAAAAGTGGACGTGCCTTTGGTTGTTTTCCGACAAAATGGGCATTGAGAGTACACCTCCCCCCCTCCTTTGGGGCTGCTTGCATAGAAAGCCGAAACAGCTGGTCGCCGCAGGCGGCTATATTTTTATGTGTTTTGACGAATAGTTTTAAATTCCAAAGAGACTTTAACAGGTTTTTTGAAAAGATGTGTACGCATTTTAGCTGAAGAAAAATAATCATTTCACATCAGAAGGGGGGGGGGGGGGGCAAGGATTTTTTTAATTCAACGGACTGAACGTGAGTATATCCGCTCTTGAATATTAAGCGTATATGCTTTTGTGCTACTGTACAATTCAACCAATGTAGGTATTTTTGAGCATGATTGTTAAGTGTTTCCTTAGTGCTTGAATAAAAATGTAATCAATGTCTTAAACGAATATGCATTTCTGTTCATTAGGCAAAACAGTTAATTAGATTTAAACACATAATTTTGTGGCTGGAAATAAACAACATTTTTTGGAATATTCTGTGATTTTTAAACTACAACAAAATTAAAAAGAACTCTAATACTTAGACTTTGAACTGAAATGCATACCAAACATTTCCAAAAAGGATTCGTAAAAAAACAAATGCATTATTTTCCAGTTAATTTAATTCCAAAAATAATATTTAAAATAAAACACTCTTTCTTACTATTTAAAGTGTCAATCTAACACTTAAGTAAAGCTTTTAAGCCACTCTAACTATAAATAAGTTTAAATTGAATGCATGTTAGAGAAAAGCAGCTTTCAGCGGTGAACGGATCTTCAAAGCTTCCTTGCCAGAGATAACAGCCATTGTTTACGATCAATTAATTATGCCCGAGGGGAAAAACCTCAAAAAGTCCATGCAGTAAAAAGCCAGTCAGTGATTAAAAAAAATATGTTGATTTCGGTTTTCGTGCAAATTGATTTTTTTAAAGCATAATGTACTTGCTAATATGCTGTTTAAGTTGTCAGAATTTGTTTTATGCTGTGAAGTAAGAGGAAATAAGAAATGCAAATTTAAAGGATTAAAAGTTTTTTCCTTCAATATTCATGCTAATAATGCATTTAGCAGAAATTGTTAAAGCACTATTATAGCAGGATAATTTGTTTGTCTGATCAAATTATTTACTTGCTTAGTTTGGAATGAGTAGACTGTTAAATGTGTTTTTAGAAGGTTTATTCTTCGAATAATAGTATTTCGAGAACGTTTATGGTTTTATTTTTACACAAAAAATAAAACCGTTCAAAAAATTTAAACTGCTTATTGTACTTCATACTCTAAAATTTTTTCATACTGAATTGGCTCAAGATAAAAGAAAAAAAAATGCTCAACGCACCTTTTTTGACTTCTGATTCTGTCAAATAATTAGCTTAGAAATTTTAATCTCCAACGCCCAAACTAGGGATTGCAATGCCGGACCAAAAATTCAATACCGGTATTTGGTATATTTAAAAAATGGTACCGGTATTATTTCCGGAATTTGAAATTTTTCAAAAAATGTTTGAAAACATATTGCTTTGTCGCCGCATTTCATAATTTTGTTAAAAAAAGTATGAAAACGTATTGGGAACAAATATAAAATGTAGGAACGAAATGACATAATGAAAAATCAATAACTGTAAAAAAACATAATGCATCTATTTAATCAACTATTAAGCCTGGAACTCATATAGTGCTCAACTTTCCTGTAGTTGAAAATACTCTTTCTGAATTTACGCTGGTCGGTAGTAGGGTTAACAATGAGCGATACACGCCGCCTATAATTGTTTAGAAGTCCTTCATCTTCAAGTAATTCGGTCTCTCTCGTGTTATTTTTGGAAAAATCCTTGTGAGTGTGCGTGTTTCCTTTGTATTGTGTGTACTATTATTCTATTTTTACTTCCTTTTACGAAAAAGGAAGTATTGTGTTCGCAAAAAAATTTTGCTCACCCCCTAATTAACGTTGAGTTATTTTTCAACACCACCACACGCGGATAAGAACTTAAGAACGTATAGACACCCGAAATATCCATTTTGACATTCCCTGAGTTAATTACAACGACTTTTCTTGTGACGTCCGTATGTGCGTATGTATATCGCATAACTCAAGAACGGTATGTCCTAGAGAATTGAAATTTGGTACGTAGACTCCTAGTGGGGTCTAGTTGTGCACCTCCCTCTTTGGTTGGATTCGGATGTTCCAAAGGGAGTCTTTTGGGGGAAATCAATGCTAATTTCAATGCAAACTCAAGTGGTGTTATAATTTATGCAAACACTTGGCAATATATCGCCAAGCTTTTGGTCGCCAAGTTTTGTCACCAACTTGGCTACAAATTTGGCGATTTTTTTCTCTTTTTTTAATCTGGTTTCAATTTTGCCATTGTTGATGATATTTAGAGATTTAACTTTTGAATCACATTAAAATTGCCAATAATGGGGAAATAACTTTAAATTGGTGTAAAAGGAAGTCATGTGATGCACAAATCAGCTCGTTTTAAATTTATAGCTAGTTGTATTTTTTTCCGATATACGATACTTTTTCAATATTAATATTATTTTATCTTGAGCAGGAGAGGTTTGTGTTTGATTTTTATTAATAGGGGAAACAACGGAGGTTTGACCCATAGGGAGACTTGACCCATGAGGATTTTTTCCATGAAAAAGATATTTAGGGAAAATTTTAGTCATTATTGGTTGACAAGTCACACAACAGTATTTTGCAAGGATAACTCATTTCAGAATCATCAGTGGTTTTCACAAAATTCAGTGTTAAATGATACTACACATAAAAAGTAAATTTTAAAAGTTTTAGAATTTTTTAGATTTTATTCTCCAGTTTTAAGGGAAATAAATTTTAAAATATACATGTTTTAGTCACTTTTCTATTTTTCTATTGGTATACAGTAGTTTTATACAACTTTAATCTAAGTTGCTAAACATTTAAGGTAATCAAAAGAAAGCTAACTAGGGAGCTTTGACCCCAAGTTAACTAGGGAGTCTTGATCCAAAGACTAATTTGATGTTTTTGTTTAGTTTGATGGTTTTTTTTAAATGAATTTTTATTTTTGAATAGATAAAATACTGTGATTTATACCTAATGATTTGATTTTATTGATCTAAATTGCTAAAAATGTAAGGTAAACAAAAGAAAGCTACTTTAAGAGCTTTGCCCCAAGCTAACTAGGGAGACTTGACCCAAATGATAATTTGATGTTTTTTCAATGAAGTGATGTTTATGAATAGCTAAAATATTGTGATTTAAACCTGAATGATTTTCTTTTATTTAAGCAATAACTTTAATATTGTTAACATGAAGGGGAATTTCTTTTAACTTAAAGAATAACTTGGAAAGAAATATTTTGCTCTAATAAATTGTTTTTATTTGACAAAAAAACTAATCATTTTTAAGTCCAATGAATTGTTTCTTTATAAAATAACTAAAATATTGTTTAAGTGTTGGCTGATAAAGTTTTGAATTAGATTTCTGTTTTTCTGCTGATGTGCAATAATATTAATTAAAAAAAAAAAAAAAACTGTAACCCTTCACCTAAAGAGTGAACATTTATTTATTCACTTCAAGTATCACTTATTAAGGGAACCGGGACGTTTTATACGTTCAAAAATTGATTTTTCAATTTTAGCTGCATAAAATAAGGCACACTTCCCCAATTCCAAAAATGTATGTATTGTGTGGGTATCAAATTCCGAAAGCTAATTAATTTACTATTTAAAATGTAAACAAAAAAGCCATTTCCCTTTTTAAGGGATGGTATCTGAATTGAATGTTGACAAAAACCACTGTTTTCTTTCATCAAATATTTCATGATTCAGTTACTTTTACTCTTTTTTTCTATTTACATAACGTAGAAAATGCCTCGGCGCAAGCAGTTTGGGAAGTGTAGCGCATGCTTACCAGCATTGTCAAGGTCGCCACGTTTTCTCTTTTTTCAGAAAACACATTTTTTTTAACTTTAGGTACGCTTACATAAAATTCATATCAATGTATGATTATGAAACTTTGTATTATAACATATACAAGCATTTTGCATGTGTTAAACATATTTTTACTTTTGTTTAGGTACTATTGTATTTTTAAGAGGCTAATTTTAGCGAAAAATATCGTACTTTTTCGGGATTTTATGAAATACTATATTTTAACATTTTTTGTGGTTTTTTAATTTGAAGGTAACTGAAAACTAATAGGCTCACTATAATTTGTGACCTTTTGCCTGTATAGTATTGAAGTTTAGAGTGATTTAATTCAGAATTGTATTTGCTAAGCGTACCTATTTGCAGTCATCAATTTTCAAATTATCGTGCGACTATATATTTTCTATTTACTATTCAAAAATATATTCTTTAAGGGAAAAAAATATTTTTACTGGTTTATGATGAGAAGATTACATTCTTTCTATACAAAATAGTTTTTAAGTCACACTTGATTTTAAAACGAATAAACACTTTGTGATTTGCAACTAAAAATTTGACTCTTTTCGTTGCCGAGAACGTCCCGGTTCCCTTAAAGCAAAAAACACTATCAACCCTGCGTTTTTGATTTCAATGTCTATGGGTCTTGTTACATTCATGAGAGGGTCATGTCTCCCTAGGTGTTGGGTCAAGTTTTTCTAGCTCTAGGGACACTTGACCCATTTGGACACTTGACCCAGAAGTGATGAATATAATATTTTTTGTACTATTTCTACTTAGAATTATGCTAATACTTTTAGCCATAATAATGCACAAAATGGCAAATTATTTATGCATATTTTTTATTTCGTTCTAATTGTTATACGAAAAAAAAGGTCAAATCTCCCTAGTTTCCCCTAGCCCTTTGGGTTAGAATTTACGATAAACTTGACTAAATGTGATCTTATTCGTTTTCGCTTTTTTATTAAAAATTCTTTACAATTACATTTATGTAATTACCTGAAAATATGTTTGAATTGATTATGATTAACCTCTATGCAAATTTTCAAGGTACCGCATAATTTCTAAACATTAATTTCCAAGCATAAAGCGAGACATGACAACAAATTACCATTTGTTTTACTAACAAGAAAAAGGTATTTGCCAAAATTCCGTACAGTTGAGACAAATATTTAAAGAAAATATCATAAAGTATTATTGCAATTAATGGTTGGAATAAATTATTCATAAAACGAATGCGTTTGAAATTACACTCGAAATTAACTTTCACAAAAGGGAAAGTGAGTGATCAGGGAAATAGAAAAAATAAAAGCATGGTGCACAAAAACGTACAAAAAGGCTATTCATCTCACCATCTAATAATGAAAATATTATTTTGCAATCTTTCCGCTAGTTTTGTTTCATGATATTCTATTTTAGCTCGTGCTTTTGAAGCAAATTTTTACATCAATAGATAGATTTTGGTTCCGTATCATGGAAAAAGAAATGTACATTTAAAATATAAGTAGATATTTAATAAATTAACTTGAAAATTCTTTAATTGAAACTATTTTTTATTTTCAGTTAATTCCGAAAATACTGGTATTTTACCGTAGCAAATACCGGTATTACGAAATTTCAAAATTGCTCGAAATACCGGTATTCTGTATACCGGATACCGGTAGTGCAATCATTAGAAATAACTGAAGGATATTTCGAAAAATCCTTTCTTATCTAAATCCTTTCTTATCCTTTCTTATCTAAAAGCACGAACCATCAAAATGAAGCTGGCCAGAGTTAGGGTTGCAAAAGGGCTACTCAGATTTAACTATTTCTGATCAGTAAATCTGAGTTAAACACATTTAAACTTGCACTTTTATATCTTATTTGAAAACGGTAGTATTGTGTCAAAGTGGTTTTTAAACAAAAAAATTTCATTTGAACAGAATATTTAAAAAAAAATTCTGACAACTACTTTATTTTAATTTTAACCAAGTCATAGGGAACTTCAAACTAATATTCAAACTAAAATATGAAAAATAAGAAACAACAACTTCAAAAAGCACAACTTACACGTTACTGCACACACGTGTTTCGGAACGCCGTTTTCAATGCTTTTGTCGGATGTCTTTTTAAGCTCATTTCTTTTGCATTGAAAAAAGCGTTCCTTGAAACGCCGAAACACGTGTATGCAGTAATCTGTAATTTGTGCTTTTGACGTTGTTATTTCTTATTTTACTGTTCAGTACGAAAGTATTTATTTGTCTTTTTGTTTAAACTTTTTATTATTTTCAACGTACAAAAGAATCGGTCTTCCATATTTTTAGTTTATACTTAAAGAATACACTTTAGTCCGAGTAAGAGTAAGCGCGAGAGAGTTAGAGTAAAGCCCCGATTTTACGTCCCTCGAATCTATGTTTTCCCCGCATTCAACGTTTTTAAAATCAGGTACCACTTTTCCTGAATAGTAATGTTAATTTAACCCGGATTGTACGTTGGTTATTTATGAACTTTCCTGCATTTTACTTTTTCCTGAAAAGTAGGGAAAAAATGTTTTAAACTAAGCAATATTTTTCCTTTTGTGCTTTTTTATTGCTAATCCCCGTTTCTGAAAGTTATCGATACAGAAACGTATTCCACAGACTCCTGACTTTTGTCTTCTGATCAATATATTTAAATCCTGGGAGATGCTGCATTTACTTCTAACTCAATGACTAAAAAAACAAAAAAACAATACACTAATGCGGACTGTTTTTAACCTAAACACCAAGATTCACAACTAAATATATTAAAATGATCTTAAAATGATTGATGATATGTATAATAATGTTCTTTTTATAAAATAAAAGACATTATGTATACCTTTTGAAAGAGTCATCTTTACAACCTTTATTTATTATTTTTTATTTATTTATTTTTACGTATTTCTCGTATTTTACGCTTTCACGTTTTTTTACTTAGTCCCATGAGAAACATAAAACCGGGGTTTCACTGTATTTTAATTTTTTAAAATAGTTTTTTAAATTACATTATATATGTCAAGTTAAATTACATTATATATCATTATACATTTATTATATTACATTATATATTATGTAATAAAATGTCGTTGAATATTTATAAAATTAGAAAATATGATAAACAAGAATTATCTTTCATCATTTTGCAACTACGCGACTTTGTTACAAGAACTTAAAAAGTCGTAAATCAACAAATGCATCTTAGTTACAATTTGGAGTCCAGCGGTCCCTCTTTTGTTTTCTTGTTCTTGACTCTAGAGTCTCTACATAGAATACTTACATAAAATCCCTGTATAGGGACTTTATTCTTGACTGACTGCCTGTTGTGTATGCAGTGTTTTTTCAGGCTTAACGAACAAGATATGTTTCCTCTTTTTTGACTACCCTCTTTCGTTTGTTGTTCGTTTATTGCTGCTGTGATGGGTATGGGGTGGTTGGAACTATGTTATCTATTATCTATCTTATCTAGTTGTCAACTCATACAATGCATTGGAGAGGTACGGATCGGAATCATATACTTTATGGGCATTCATGGTACATCTCATAGGAAATCAAAAGTCTGAAAATTCGCCTTCTTTTACTACCCCCCCCCCCCCCCATGACATCCCACAGTTTTCAGATTGCACCGACAAGACTTTTAAAAATCTACGTGGATTTTCTTTAAGAGAGAGAGAGAGAGAGAAGGAACAGATTTATTTCGTAATCATTCTAGAGCTTGAAGCCTTCGAACGTGTGATCTTATTTAAGTCTCCCAGCAGAAGTTTTTACTGTCTTTAGCGATCATCTTTGCAATCAATCAGTAACAAATTATTCTAAGTGAAGTTTTTGTTTTTGAAATTTTTTTTCTTCAGTTTAACAATTTATATGAAGTAATCACTCGTGATAATATTGTACTGATCGCTTCAAAAATTGTTTAAAAGAATGAACTTCAATATTTAATTTACAAGGGTGTGCACAAAAAATTCTCCAAGTTTTCTTTGCTTGACAGCTTTATAAAAACTAATTTCGATGAAGTTGATTAAAAAAAAAAACATAAACTTCCATACAGAATACTTTTTTAAATAAAAATCTTTATCTACTTAAGAATAAATAGTCCCTGAATGCGCTTCTGTTTACGATGTTGTTACGAACGGCTAAAGATCATTTAAGATTATTTTTTAAGAGAAAAATTGAGTCAAAGTTAAGAAAAAAAAAGTAACTAACAACATGTTTTTGACCATGCTCTTTCACAAAAAATATTTTTGGAAAAGGAAACAACTGAATAGTAAGACAGTTTAATAAATAGCAAAACTCGACTTCAGAAGGAGCAATTTAACGAATATTTGTTTCTGTAATTATGCCTAATTTTAAATAATTTTTATTAAATGATAGTCATGCTTCGTTGCATGTTTCATAAATGTAAAAGTTTCTAATGCAATTGCAGTATGACGGAGGACCGTCAATATGAAATTTAATAGTATTTTTCTCGCTTAGAGTGATTTTGTGTATATATTTTAATGATGAAATGTTCTCATTACTTTTTTTTTTTTTTTTTTTGTATTTTCCAATAAAAAGTTTTGTTTTTCATAATATTGTAGTACTGCCAGTCTTTTGATCTGTTACATTTTCATGGTAACGATATAATAAACCAGGAGTGTTTTTTAAACTGATATCTTAATGCCCGTGTACGCATACAGGGATTTATTTGAGGAGGTGCGGAAAAGCCAAACATTAAGATAACTTCACAAATTGAAGTTATAAAATTATTCAGAGTACGTAATTTTGAATTTATTTGTTGGGGAGGGAGTGGGGGTCCCACTCCTTAAATACTTCCTTGACCACTCCGAACTCTTAAAGTGCTCCGCTTCCTTAAATACACCCTTGCTCCCCCCCTCAAACTATCACAGTGCCCCTTCGGAGCAAAAGGTATGAAAAAAACACCATATGTATGTGCTGTCATAACACTAACCACGATTTGATGTACAGAGCCAATAACCATCTTAATTCTTAACAGCTATAATTGCCATTACTATACAGTACAGTATTTCTACAAAATTGTTGCACTTTATTATTATTACTACATACTATAGGTGTACGTACAGCTCTGTGCATTATATCTCGCTTTTTAACTAATCATTAATTTAGCACATTTACATTACTGTACAATACAAGGTTGAATACAAAACGTACAATGCTGTTTTTGAAAAAATGTACACTATGTATTTATTACTTCATGTGGGAAATGTTAATAAATAAGTAGGGACTGGTTTAAGATAGCGGTTCTCAACCGGATTTTCGCGCCCCCTGGGTGTGGGGGGCGTAGAGAAACTTACGGGAATGCAAGTGTATAAAAAAAGAAAACAAAAAATGGAAACTACAGTCGAGCCCGCTTACTAGAATATCGGTTAAAAGAATATTCCGCTTAATATAATACATTTTCAATGTACCAAACCAATGTAATGTGTTATTTTGATCCCTGTCAATGGAATATCCCGCTTATAAGAATATTTGTTTGCGGCAAAATTGCTATTCCATTAAGCGGGTTCGACTGTAACTGTAATTTTTCCAGTTTTTGGGTCACCTGCAAATTATCTCGACATTCTTTGTTTTTTGTACGTTTTAGAGTGAACCTTTTCATTTTTTGCCCAAGACTGATTGACCTCTTTGATACTGTGGAAAAAAATATTCCAATGCGCATAGATAATCAACTATGGGAGCTTTTATCGGGTTATTTAGTGGGCATTGAAAAATGAAATTATGGGCTAGTTTCCGGTATTATTAGTTCAGAGAACTGAGAGTTTGAGTTGAGAAGCAATGCATTTATAAAATCTACTTGGATACACTTTAGAAACAAGCAATAGAACTAGAACCTGATTTCTAATTAAATGTGCAAGCGATAACGAATGTGCACAGTTGAATGATTGAAAGCGATTTCCTTGTTTATCCGAAAGTTCGTGAGAGTGATTGGTACTACGTGCCAGTCTCACAAGGATCTCAGATTATTTCCAGTTAATTTGTGTTTCGTTCTTTGATTCTTTGAATTCATATTTTAATCATATTGTACTCAAAATAAAATTTATGTAGTTATATCAAATTTCGTAAATGAAATCATCTACATTTTTACTTAATAACCAGTTTTCCTTCTGCTATCCTGGCGACTTCAGCTTCAAATCCCGATTCTACTGTTTGTACTACTGACCATATAGGAAGGGGGGGGGGGGGGGAGCGTGAGTGCAGATTATCGTTCAAAAGGTGGCGCAGAAAGGTCGAGAACCTCTGGTTTAAAAGAATTTGAGGGATGTTTATAATAATCTAAAATAATTGTAGGCACTTGGAAAAGTCGTATACCAACCATACGTAATTGAATCGCGGAACCCATCCCTCGCGTAGCCAAGACTACACTGTATTGCCCCCAAGAACAATGGCGCAAATCAAATACTACAAAGATCCCCCAAGAACTAGAGCCCGACAAGAGAAAAAACCCCTCTGAAAACACCTCTCTAAAAATTTCATTGGTGTAGTTTGCGCCATGATACCCTCCCCCCCCAGGGGACGCAGTGGTTCATTAAAGTTACCGGAAACATAAGTTTATAACAGCATATGCGTATAAACTTTTTGTTTAGTTTAAAATTTATGAAAATCACACTGCTGAATTTTGAAGCAAATCTTTACTTTCAATATTAATACCCATAAAAAAAAAAAAAAAATTAAAACTCGCTTTTCTATAAGCATAGTGATCTATACTTTACGTTAAAGCCTTTTGTTGCGAATTGAAAGCTGACTCCATCGTATTTAGTACAGAAGGGCAAAACCTGTATTTTTCATTTTTAAAACTGTATTTTTCACTCTATAGTATACGTTTTAGTCAGGTTATTTCAGTTGTGAACATTAAGGCCTTTAGAACAAGAGAAAAAGAGATGTAGATTTAAAATAGTTTATTCTTTGATAAAGGCTCGTTTAGTGTTCGTACGTTTTTACGAAATGTTATGTAAAATTTCATTCCATTCTCTTCATTCGTATAATATTAATGTGGACACATATAGATGGACGCTGTAAAAATATATGGATTCTTTAAAAGAAATTTTTACAAAGAATGACTCTTAACAATAAACTCATTTTCTTCCCAGGAAATTAAATGAAAAAAAAAAAAAAAAAAAAAAAACCAGATTCGTTCAAACTTAAAGCGAAGAAAGAATTTTTCGCTTTGCAAAGGCAAACAAAACATATCAGATTACTATTCAGATATGTAAATTGCATTTTTGATTGCCAAGATGGCATGCTGGCTAAAAATAGTAGGAAAAGGATTTCGTGGTAAGAATTATCAGGATTGCGTAGCAAAATCTTAGAAGTGAAAAGTATTTTGTTCTTTTATGAGAAAAATATTTTCTTCTCAATACATTAGCAGTGTATTTGAATTTAGTACGTATTCTGGCAAATCAGTGTTATGGAGTGTGTTTTCTGCAGCTCATTTTGGTTATTGCGCAAAGAAATAGTTTTTTTTTTTTTTCACATTTGCCATGATATAACACTGGGGAACAATTTGTAAAAAAAATTCTGTTCAGTTTGGTTTTAAAGCTGTTTTATAGTTAATTAGGCATGCTGATTTCAAAACTGTAGTTAATTTTCATCTACGACGTCAAGTTTTTTCGCTTCTCCTTATGAGAATATGATTACTCTCCGCGGAATTGAGCATGGATCAAAGGAATCACTATTGAACTGGCAACTGAATGGGGACTTGAAGTGTGTTCTTCTTCACAATAGAAATTTATTTGGATCAGTCCCCATATGCCATTCAGTTTGTTTAACTGAAGAATGTGAAGACATAAAGAGAGTCATTGATTTGTTACAATATCAAGTGCACCAATGGATCATTTGCTATGACCTCAAAATGATCTGCTATCTTCTTGGCCAGAAATGCGGATATACTGTCTAACCACGGATTGTATGGAAAGGCAAACATCCGGTTTACACGCGGAAATGGAAGCATCTATTAGTTTTCAGGGATGTCAGATTTTGCAGATGTATGTTAGCCTCTAAATTAAGCAGAGTCTCATTCAAATGAGCGGAATACGCGCATACAATTTTTATTTTTCCCCTCACTCAGATGAAGTCGCCTTTCCTGGATGTTTGCCAATTCCATACAATCCGTGGTCAAACAGTACCAAGTATCCCTGCTTTTCATGTATTTGGGACAGCAGAGCTCGTGAGAAACATTGGGTGCAGTTGAACTAGCCGTCAAGTTCTCACCTGATACCTGGTGATCCAAACATTCCACATCAGCCACTTATCGACTGAAAGAACATTATATTTCCACCTCTGCGTATAAAATTGGGTATCATGAAGCAATTCTTTAAGCTTTGCCGATTGAAGAAAACTGTTTCAATTAACTCATTTCGGCATTTTCTAGCCTGTCATTTGAAAAGATAAAGACCGGCGATTTTGATGATCTACAGATTCAGCAGCTTGTTAAAGATGCAACTTTTATCTGAAAAATGCCAAAAATTCTAAAGAATGCTTATTTGGCACTCAAAAACATTCATAAAGACTTTCTTGGAAATACACGAGTCCAGAGTTACGCCCTAATGTAATCCAGACTAGGTTTTCGTTTTTTGTTTTAAAGTTGCAACTGCGCAAGAAATATAACAGTGTGATATTTAGAACATTGGATAATTAAATCACGGTTTCTCAAAACCATCAAAAAAAAAAAAAAAAAAAAAAAAAAAAGTCTAAAGCTAAGAGTCCAGAATTACGCCGAAATTATCCAAGAACTCTTGGAGGTCGTCAGAATGCTTGGCTGCCACACGAGGATCAAATAGCATTTTTTCGCATAGCCATTTTGCACACTTCTCGAAAAATTTTAGTTTAGTCTGTGATGATGCATACAGGGTGAGCGATTCCTCCAAGATTGACTTCAAGCGAGAATTTCTACAGATTAAACACTCCAGAAAAAGATATAAGCGAAACTTTATACCTTAATATGTATAATTACACAATTGTACTTGCGGTAAGTTATTAATATTTTCAGTTTTACTACTTGTTAAAGTAGCAACTGCGCTAGAAATATAACACTGTGGTACTTAGAACATCGGATAATGGAATTACGGTTTCTCAAAGCCGTCGAGAAAACGGAGCTAAAATTTCTGAAGCGTAAGAAAGAAAACGCACTTCAGTCATTTTATTTTCTGACGAGAAATCTTTACGCTTCATTAAGCATATGGAGAGACGTGGCAACCTTCCTTGAAGTAAAATGACAAAAACCAACAATTGGAAACTTTCGATTTCTAAGGAGCTAATAAATGATCGAATAGCTGGGATATAACTCGATGAGAAATAAAGAGAATATTTTTCAAGGGTAATTAAGAAGGAAAATAAGTATACTATTTTGCTTATTTTGAATGAGGCGTCATATTTGCTGAGCTTTACTGAAAAGAGTTAGTGAAAGTTGAGCCAAGAAGGAAATGAAGTTTATTTCAATATGAAAGGTTTGAATAGCTTACTTGGAATCTGATAGGGAATGTTTTGAATTTTATTCTGACACTAACAATTCGTCAATCCCTTTTCAAAATCGCAGAATCAACGGTAATTTAGTAAGTTTTTGACATCTAATGAACCAAAAAGGATAAAATTATATTTTAAGAATTAATCTCTATCAGAAATATAATTTTTAAAAAGAATTTGTATGTTTTACAATAAGAATAATTCAGCAATGTGAGTTTTAGAAGGCAGAGATGATTAGGCTTAGTTTGAAAATAACAATATTCTTCAACAACGAAGATTTGAAAATTAAATGAATGAATTACCAACGTTTTGATGTTCCTCGGAAGACTATTCATCCAAAAGCTCAAACTTCTTTGCATTGAAAAAGGTGTTTCTTGTAACACCGAAACACGTGTCAATGCAGTAGTTTTTAATTTTTGTGCATCAAAATGTTCGTAGCTCATTCATTTAATAATCTTCAATGCTGACCAGAACATTTAAAAATAGTTTTAAAAATATAATTAAACCATTCAAATATACAACTCAAATACTAAGTGGTGCTCGTACATGTCCTTTGCTGCTTTCTATAGATTTAGTTTATTTTCTGAAATAGTATTACATAATTTTACCCTCTTATATAGTTTAAATACCATTTAGTAACTAATCTGCTGTAATCTTCCGGCCATTCCATCTTTAACACTTTAATGAAAAAAAAAATCTTGCTTTAATAATAATTCTTAATTATAAAATAATTGTTGTTAAACGAAATTTTTGATAAAATATTTTGTTTTTGCCTTATTTTCACATCATTATGCAAAAATGGTAAATTTTTTAAAACCCAATCGTATTTAATCCTTTTGTCCTCGCTGCTATATGTTCAAAAATAAGGATACTGTTTCAGCAAAAGCTATGAATAGCTGCTTGTTTATTGTTCTTAAAATTCGCTTAACCTAAAATAAAGAAAGCAATAATGATACGTAGTAACAAACCACAGGCAGAGAAATGTTACAAGGTTTGAAAATCTTTAAGGAAGACAGGTTTATTTTCTGAGGTTTACGTTTTATTTAGTTTTTGCTTTTTTTGAAAAATATTATTCCAGAGATTTTTTCATTTTTTTGCCTGTTCATTAGAAAGAAGTACTTTTATTGAAGGGTTTTATTCTGAAATTAATTTTAAATATTATAGTAATAAAGTGTAGAATGAACTTTCGTTAATCGAAAAAGAAAAAAAAAACTTGAATCTTTGAAAATATAATTGTTTCATATTTATTGTAGCATCTTTAATGCTGTTTATTCTTCTTTAAGGGGGTCCGGGACACACTTTGAAAAAGATTTTGTTAAACAGTTTATAGTTTTGAAATTTTTTGCACTGATTCACCATCTATTTAATAAGTAAAATCATGACAAAAATATTAAAAAAAAGTTTTTTTTAAGTTTAAATTTAATTTGTTTTTTGAAAAAAATAGGGTTGCTTTAAATTGCTATAACTCAAAATATTCTTGGTCAATTTTCAATTTTTGTTTTAAACCTATACTCAAATATCTAAGCTTTAAACTTTATTCGGCGATTAAAAAAAATATTAAGCCAATAAAAAATAAAAAATACTTGAATGAAAATGTTGAACAATTCTAAGATACTTTTTTTTTTAAATCACATCTTTTGAAGTAAACATTTTTTTTTTTTAAATTTGCCGAATGAAAATTCAAGTAAACTATTTGAATAACATATGCTTCAAATTTCATTGCTTTATCTTTATCAGTTCTTGACTGATAAGAGTTAGAATACAAAGAGTCGAGAAAAATTGCATCATGGAGAAAACGCGTTTAAAGTTTACAAGTTAAGAATAATGTTACTTAAATGCAAGCAACAAAAATAATTACATATTTTGTCCTAATTAAGATAGAAACAAGATTCAAACGACATTTTAAGTAGAAAAAAAAAGAAATTTGTTTTTAAGTAATTAAAAAAAATGTAAAATTTGACGATTTTTGTGTTTCGGACCCCCTTAAAGAAGAATCATTTATCCTACTTAAAGGATTAATGCAAAAGAAAAGTAAACTCTAGAGATTTCTAGCTTTATTTCCCTTCTAAAACTATTGCGCAAAACAATATTAATGGAATGAAAAAGTATTAAAATACACCCCCCTTCTTTTTTTTAGAGAGACAATGCCTTATCTCTATGCCCTAATTCAAATTCATTTTTTTTTCTTTTTAAAAATTTATACAAAATTAACAGTTTGCTTTTTGTGATGTAACATATTTGAGACTCCTTTTAAACGGAAAATACTATTCAATATCACTAAAAATGTTTTCTCAATATTAAGGTTCATATTTCTTTGTATTTTATTGATAAAAAGAAGTAAAGAAATAAAAATTATGCTTGATGAAAAGGACTCGGAAAGTTTTCAGAAAAGGAATGTGCTTTATGTGAAATCTTGCCATGGACTTAAAATTCCTAATCCAACATTGAGGATGTAAGAAACGCCGGGGGGGGGGGGGCATGCAAGCATACAAAACGAACCAACAAGAAAAATCTTTATCGATTTGCGTAGCATAGCTTATTTAGGCTATTACGCCACAAAAATCAAAAGAACCAACCAACCAAGAAAAAACTAGTTCTTTCGTTTGATCTTTAAGTGGTCTAGAATTTATTCCGAAAAATTTAAAATTGTTTTATTTCACTTATTTACTTCTGTTTTATCATTACATTTTTAATTTACTTCAAACTTCTTCTCGACTTCACTAAAATGCATATGTTTGATTGTTAAACATGCGTCATATGCCGCAACTTTTATTTTCGAGGTAAACTATGCAACACCAAGCAACATTCCTAGGTAATAAATGATACTAATAAAAATTAATAAATAAATAAAAAAAGTGTTTTAATTATTCTTAACTCTCTTGTAGAAGAGGGGGAAAAATCGTTTGTTTTGAAAGAACTAACTAGATTCTTTTTTCTGGTGCTAAAAGTTTTTAAACTCTGTAGTAGAAAATTAAAAGGTCATTTGTTGGCCTCTGTATTTACAAATATTGGATGATGATTTTCCCGACAGTTTGCTATATTCATTTGCTTGCTTATGTTACGGTTCCACGTTATGATAATTTCGTAATTTAGTCGTCCACGTTTTGATAATTTGCTCGGTAAAATTTTCCTAAAATTGGAATAGAAAAAGAACAAAATCGAATTTTCGAAAAATCGTGTCGATATGCACACCCTCATGCTACAAACTAACTTTGTGCCAAATGTCATGAAAATCGGCCAAACGGTCTAGGCGCTATGGGCGTCACAGTCATCCAGACAGTTAGGCAGAGATCCAGATATCCAGACAGAGAGATTTTCAGCTTTATTATTAGCAAAGATAAAGATTTTATACCTAGATTTACACCCAGGAAAAAAAGCAAAAAGAAATGGCTTATTTATCATCACAACTAAATTTTAAGTAATTTATTATTTTAGTCTTCAAACTAAAGAACAAAAGTGACCGCTTGTTTTTCATGATTTACAAACAGATCAAATGCAAAAAAATATTCTTCGGAATTGGAAACACAAATTTTATATCTGTTTTAATTACTCATCTGAATTTCTTTCTTTGTTATGAAGAACTTGGTCATTTAAACGTTAAAACACATTTAAAAGTTACAGATAAAAAAAGGTTTGGTCACCTTGTTCAGACTAGATACATTTTATTGGTAGTGATTTCTTTTCTAAAAACAATTCAGATTTCATTCAATAATTGTACTGCAATTCTTCTGAATATGACTGCTGAATATGAAATAATGACTAAATGGAATCATGAACCCTGTCGAAGAATCTCAGTGTATTCTCTGAATTTTAAAGACCTATATACATTTTAACTAATGTTTAAAAAAGTTCAATAGTAGCAAAAAAGCTAATTAAATTCGAAAAAGGAAAAAAAGAAATCAATTTCTGTCTATGATAAAACTAGCGTGCATAAAAACCCAGTTACAGATTTTTTTTTTTTTTTTGACTTGCTGAAAAAGTCAATTGAATGAAAAAAAAAATCTTGTCATTTATATGAAAAGATGTTTTTGGCAACTGTTTATTTCAATAGGGAAAAAAATGTAACACCACACCTAAGTAACTGAAAAATATATGAAAGTGTTTGGATTTCAATCTGGTTTATTAATCCATATTACCTTATTACCTTTGGTTTTTTTTAAACATATTATTAATTTTTATTGGCTATAGTTTTTTCTTCAATCAAACATGTTTTTTATTAATATTTTAGATTTGTACAAAAATGGAAATATTTAAGTTTTTAATATTTTTATTCATAATTTTTCGCCAATAATCGGGATCGTAATGAGGGAACGTCCCCCCTCCCTTCCCAATAACTCGTCCGATTTTCTTTTGAATGTGTTGAGATCTGAATCACAAGTCATGTTTATGTGCTTTTTCTTTCGTTTGCAACCGGACGAAAGGGGATAAGCAGAAAAAGCATGGAGGTATTTTTCAAATGAGATTTCATGCTTTAGAGATAAACACTATAAAAAAAATTTAATTGTTTGTAATAATAATTTAAGTAACCTTTTCATGTCTTCATCCAAAATAATATTTTTTTCGGAATTTAAACAAATATCGTCATACTTAGAGCCGCTATATAGATAGGCCGGCACATCAGCTTAAGTTTAGCCATTTTAGATCGGCTTTTCATTGTTGCGCTGCTAGGGTTACCACGTTAAAGTTTCGGATTTCACTAAATTTAACGAAAGTAAAATTTTATTTAATAAAAACTCACGTGCCGGCTAATAATTGCTCACAGTGAACAATCGCCAAACGCGATAACTCGCCAGCAAAGACAACCACTCAAACAGGCGCTCCAATCCAAAAAGGCTAATCTTAAGCTGATGCGTGGGCTCGTATATACAGGGGCCTTAGTCATACCTAGAGCCGCTATATAGATAGGCCGACGCATCAGCTTAAGTTTAGCCATTTTGGGTCGGATTTTTCATTGTTGCACTGCTGGAGTTACCACAGCAAAGTTTCGGATTTTGCCAAATTTTCCGAAAATAATATTTTATTTAATAAACAATTCACGTGGCACTAATAATTGTTCACAGTGAACAATCACCAAACGCGATAACTCGCTAGAAAAGACAACCACTCAAACATATAGGGGCCTTAGCTAAGGTCCCTATATATACGAGCCGGCGCATCAGCTTAAGATTAGCCATTTTGGATCGGAGCGCGTGTTTAAGTGCTTGTCTTTTCTGGCGAGTTATCGCGTTTGGTGATTGTGCACTGTGAGCAATCATTAGCGGCACGTGAATTGTTTATTAAATAAAGTATTATTTTCGGCAAATTTGGCAAAATCCGAAACTTTGCTGTGGTAACCCTAGCAGAGCAACAATGGAAAATCCGATCCAAAATGGCTGAACTTAAGCTGATGCGTCGGCCTATCTATGTAGCGGATCTATTCATACCTATCGAGTAACGCTGACGTTATCAACTGAAACTTGCTCCACAGCATGCGTGACGGCATTATTTCATTGTTGAAGCACCAAAAATTAGAGTAAGTTATTTATCATTTGATAATATTTTTTGGCAATTTTTGACATGCAGGGAAATGATTTATTTTGACAAGGCTGAACTGGATTCGGTAACTTAACTGTTTCACTGGTAAAACAATCATTTTAGGAGAATGATGAAACGAAAAAGTGGTCAACAATAAACGCTATTAATTGGAGTTTCGGGTTAAGCCGCTGGAATTAGGGTTAAAATTTCAATGATCAAAGTATGTATTACCAAACAGGCAATTGCTTCGTTCAAATGTAAAGCGATGTCCACCTGTCACATTTTGACAGGCGATTTTCCAATTTGAAAATAATTTTCAAATGAAGAAATATACATAAACTATTAAACGTGAGGGGAGAACAAAATGAGTTTGCTTTGGGTCACATTTGAAATCAAATTTTGATGTAATAGCGATAGTGAGACAAACTTATAATTCAATTCAGAACAATTGGTAACTTATAAAATTCAAACGACGGATTTTTTTTACAAACCCTGGCTCTTAGCCCTGGAAACTTTTTATGAAATTGTTGAAGATAAGAGGAATTCTGGACATGTCTTGAGACACTAAAACTGAGATGTATAAACCATTATTTTTATTTTCTCATTAGTTCTTAATTTTTTTTATTTTAGCATTCAGTAAAAGATATTAAGATTTTGGTTGCATATAATTATTTAAGCTATTCCGGGTACTGTTACGAACTCATACATAAATAACCTTTATAATAAGTTTGAAGGTCTCTGGAGTAGAATGCACTAAACATAATAATATATATAGATGGAAGGGGGGGGGGGGACGCATGCAAACGGTTTTCTCTTACTTTTTTCAAAAAATTTTCTCAACCCTCAGCGCAAAAATTTCCCCATGATTGAATATCCCTTTTTTTTGAGGTTTAAAAAAAAACCATTTCTTTACTTTATGGTATTTAAAAAAATTTCTTTAGTTGCTCGCATGTGCCCCTATAGAGAGGGGCACATGTGAACAATTGAAGCAAAATATTCAGTTAAAGATCTTTACATTTTCAACCTTTATGATTCGTTAAATATATTCACCTAGAACAAAACATTCAGAAGTCTGACATAATATTAGTGGTGCGAAAAAACGATTGCTACTTTCATCTCACGGTAAAATACACATTTTGTTATTATTTTGTTACTTATTTTTCATTCAAAATTAAGTACGAATCATTATTTAAAAATGCAAGAGATTTAAATTTCCAAGCCAAAGTTTTGGCAATACTTTTCAGATCCTTTTGATAATCATTTACTTTCAAAGATATTTGAAGTCACCTTAAAAGCTACTTGCGCTTCTAAATACTGAATTCAAGCCGTATCAAGTGAAAATGGAAGTCTTAAGCCGAACACTTCAATGAAATTTCGGCACAGTTTAAACATACACGTTGGAAGAGAAGGCTTTAGAAATTGAACTATGCTTATGTAAGAACAAAGGAAGTTTATCGAGCACATTGTCCTGGATTAAAGAGGTGAGAAGTACGCTGAATTTTCCGGTTTATGAATCGATATATGAATATAATTTGGAAAATGTAAGCTGATGTGAAATATAGAAGTATTTTATGAAAAAATTACTTGTTTATAAGCTACTAGCAGTACCCGCACAGCGATGCCCGTGCTAAAAATTTAATGGAAGTCCGTTGAAGAAAAAAAAATTGACGCCCCCTCCCCCTCCAATGTGAAATGATCATTTTTCTTTGTATAAAATACGTACACACCGAACGATAAAAATCGTTCGGTTTACATTGTGTGGACTTTTAGTACTTCTTTTTTGCACTGATGAAGGGGCTTGCCTATGACAGCCCTGCTTGCTGAGTTTTTAACTCTTTTATACTACTTTATTGGTACTTTATGCACGTTGTTGTCATTTTTACTCATTGAAGCAAATTGTTTAGAACGCGGAAAATTCTACCCTTTTCAATGATACATACTAGTAATATGTGCAAGTAATTTTTCACCCTTTTAATAGCCAATAATAAACCCCTAATCTACGTGAAATTTGGGCCTAAATTGGAATAAAAAAAGAACTATTTATCGAATTTTTTTCGAATTATAACCTATGTTACTCAGTAAGAAAGCACCTTTCATATAGTGAAGGAATTTTTTGAATAGGTGCAGGGGTTCCGGAGATTACCTCGAACATATAAACACACAAAAATCCATTAGTAAAGATGATAAATGCTTCTATCTATAAGCCAAAGTACGTCTCTCTCTGTTGAAATGTAAGTAACAGCATGGAGATTTAAGCTATGAAAATTTTCATTTCGCTTAAATCCTCGTGCTATTATTTGCTACCCTTCTAGTTTATGATGTTTGTTGTAAACACAGTTGAGTCTCGATAGTTCGAAGACTCATAACTCGAATATTCCTTTATCTCAAAGTTGTCATTGGGTCCCAAATTCTTGAGAAAGTTGTGTGAACTTCCCGTAACTCGAAATACCTGTAACTCGACGCTTTTATCTGGTCCCTTGAAACTTTATCGAGAGTTCACTGTACAGTAAAATTCCGTTACAACGAACTTCAATGAACCGCGAATTGTTTTCGCTGTAACGAGAATTTCGTTGCAATGAAATTCTAAAATATGCAATGGAAATGAAATTGGGAGGGAAACATACTTCTCTGAAATGGATATTTCGTTGTACAGTGAAACCTGTGTAAGTTGACCACTTGCGGTGCACTACTTTAGTGGTCAACTTAAACAGGTGGTCAACTTACAGAGGTTGATTTACATGAGAAGGGCTAATTCCATGCCTGAAAAAAGCGGTCAACTTACAGGAGTGGTCAACTTCAAAGGTTTTATTGTATTGGATGAATATACTCGCTAAATTTGGCAACTTCTCTTAAAATGTTAGCAGATCTTAAGATAGATACATAGGGTAAGTGCTCAAGTAGTCGGCCATGCTCCAGTAGTCCGCCCCAAGAACATAAAACTGCTTATAAATATCAAAATCGGATATGATGCATTCCCCCCATTCCTTTACCTATCCCCAATCATCATTCAATATCAGTGAAGTTGTGGGTACTTTCTATTAAGTAGTAACGAGTCATTTTATTTTAAGTGGTGTGCCCATCATCCTAGTTCTCGATTCTGCTTATTCTTTTGTTAAGAAGACATATCATCTTTAAATGTTAGGTATCCTTATTTTTTTCGTTCTACTGTAAATTTGCTTTTAATTATGTTTTAATGGATTGCATAAAATGATGTTTCAATTAAAAAATAAGCTCCACCGAAGACTCAATTATTTTTAGAGGGGTGGTCGACCATTGGGTACTGAATTCTTATGCATTTCCAATAGTCGGTCATGGCAGATTTACAACAGGTTTTACACTGTTTGATTGATCTACGCAGTAGTCAACTGCGTTTTTATCATGGATTTTCTGATGTTCATCAAATAATAATTAAAATAAAGTATTGACACAGCGGCAATTTATCTATTTTGAGTAAAAATTCCCTTTATGACGTTATGTCTTCAAAATAAAATGTTTAAGCTTTGCGCCTTAACTGTTTTTGATAAAAAGATTCATTTCGTCATTTTATTGCTTCTAATGTTTGATTTTAACTTAGAATTCTCGAAAACAGGTGTTGTAAATAGTCTATCGTCGCGTTTAGAATAAAAGTTCTATTACTCAACATGTCATTACCAAATGGTGATTAATCGTTTTTCTTATCAAACCATCTAAGGTTGGTGATTTGATTTTACTAAGGCTAATTATTTCAAATGTTGGTACCACTTCTCATTACTGCTTCTATAACCAAATATATAATTCCTTGGGCTTTATTTCTATAGGAAATCAAAATTTATTTCTTGTTTGAAATAATGCTGACTTTGTTTCAAAATTGCATTACGTAGCTACAAATTCCTTTTTTAGTTTATTCATCGTTTACTAATATTCTTGTTGAAAACTGTATGATTATCTGCATGACAACCTCCCTCCTTTCTCAATTTACCTACAGACAACCCCGTCTTTGGGCAACCAAGGGGGGGGGGGGAGGGAGCAATTAACCCCTCTGGATTTTCAAAACATAATGCATTTATGCATTTTGCTTTTTTTCTTTAAAATGCATTTAATTCATACCCTCTGTCCCACCCACCCCCCCCTTCCTCCGAAAAACTTTGAAAATACGGACGAGCCTATATCATCTTATTCCAGTTCGTTCACAGCGAAGTGTAATTGTTTTTTTATGATAAATTTTCATTTAGACATGTCTTTGATTGCTAATCTTTTACACAAACGGATTTTTACTTGCATTGTTTTGAGGGGAAATTATTTCAAAAACTGCAATTTTAATTTTATGTTTGGTACGTTGAAGGTTCGTTCTAATGAACATGGACCAGTCAAGTGTCAATCAAATCGATCAATAATTCGCTCTTTATCGGTCATGAATTCTATCAACTTCTTAACATAAACGGTTAATAGAGAAACATTTTTTTTTTGGGGGGGGGGGGCGGTATCCAAGATGAAAAGTATTGAATGCAATTTTTTTAAGGTAATTCACGATCCAGGTGAGGTTGGTGGTGCACATTAGTCACTTTCACATCACAAATGACATTCATTTTATATTCCCATGTGACCATAAAACCGAATGTCATTTTTTGTTTTTATTTTAATTTTATCTGATAGAACCTAACGCCCCCTTTGATATTCTTCTGTGATCCCCTAGATTCCCTCCCTGCCTCCCCCCTTAGGTTAAGAATTGCTAATGTAGAAGATAAATAATAAACAAAATTATTGCACGTTTCAATTGATGCATATTCAAATTGATTGCAGTTTGGAAGATAATATAAAGATAAACCTTACGAAGACATCAAGAAGGCAGAATGCTTTCGTAATTATTGGAGTAATTAGTTTTGTAAGTACACTGCTGTGCTGTAAGTTTTGCATTCAATTTTGTTTAAATTTATTCACGCACACCCCATAAGAATAAGGAAAATGAAACGACCGACTACTGGGTCATGCATGGCCGAGCACTGGATTTCTATGACCCACTACTGGAGCATTTTCTCGTATTAGCAATAGCTTGGATTTTACAATAAAAATGTTTTTATTCCAGAAATAAGTTAGTGAATCGTTATCAGAAAGGCATAGCCTAAAATCTTACAATGTTTTTATTCTTGTATTGATTGCTGAAATTTGTAGGTTAACAAAACCAACAGCCGATCTCTTACATGGCCGACTACTGGAGCGTTTACCCAATAATACTGTATTACATTTTGATAATGGGGACACAAATCCAAATAATTTATGCTTCCAGAAAAATACTTTACTATGCTCTTTCCAATACTTTCGCATATAATTTTTTGGTAAGAAATAGCCTTACCCTTGATGGTGATACAGACGGTTGGTTTCGTTTGATCAGAAAAGTCTCAACCCCATGAGTTCGCAGGTAAGTGTCTCGCGTCTCTCCGTGCCCCGGATCCACTTCGTAGGCATCGCCCAGGTAATCGAGGGTGGCTCGAGAAATGTGCACTTTGCTGTAAAAGAGAAAAAAAAAATGCATTGCCGTAACCGAGGTATTTTTAGCGGCCCTACAAACGTGTTTCTGACCCTGGAAATCGATTTTACACCTCAAAAATTACGTCAAGCGTATTTTCACACTTTATATCTTAATTAAAAATTTATCATCGCGAAAAATTTGTAAAAAAGTTTGAGGTTTAAAAATATTACATTTGAATGTGTTTTGCCTTTTTGAAATTCAAAATTTCAAACATTCTGAAGGTGAAAAAAAATCAAAATTAAACAAATATCGTCGCCCCAAAGCAAGAACAGGATATCTTACTGTTATTTCTGGGATTAGATGTCTTACTGTTGCTTTGAGGCGACGATATTTTCTTTTTTTTTTTTTGCCATCTTCCACCTCACTCTTAGAAAGTTAGTGTAATTTTTGCAATTGATCCCTATTCTGATGTGGGCAGGTAAAAGGCAGTAATTGTGGATTTTACATTTTTCAAAATTATATTTTGTCATCTATTAAAACAAGCTTGCTTATTCGGTGTCCGATGAAAAAACGAGCTGATGTGTGCATCACATGACTTCCTTTTACTCCAATTTAATGTCATTTCCCCATTATTGACAATTTTAATGTGATTTAATTGTTTATTCTCTAAATATCACCAACAGTGGCCAAATTTAAACCAGATTAAAAAAAAATAAATAAATAAGTAAAAATATTTTTGCCAAAGTTGTCGCCAAGTTGGCGACAAAACTTGGAGATAAAAAAACTGGCGATACATTGCCAAGTGTCTGCCAAATTATAACAACACTTGAGTTTACATAGAAATTAACAATGATTTCCCTTCAAAAAGGAGCAAAAGACCCCCTTTGAAGCATACGAATGCAACCAAAAAGAAAGATGCACAACTAGAATACACTAAAAGTCTACGTACCAAATTTCAACTTTCTAGGACATACCGTTCTTGAGTTATGCGAGATATATACACACATACGCACATACATACGTGCATAAAGACGTCACGAAAAAATTCGTTGTAATTAACTCGGGGGTCATCCAAATGGAAATTTCGGGTGTCTGTACATTCCTAGGTAAATATCCACGTATGGTCGGATTGAAAAATAAACTCAACATTCATTCGGGGGTGAGCAAAACGGAAATTAAGACCGACTTTTGAGTGAAAATTTTATCGCGAATACAATACTTCCTTTTTTGTAAAAGGAAGTAAAAAAGGAGGTATTGTACTGGAGTATTGTATTTGTATAACATGGAGCGGAAAAAATTTTTGTTTTCTAAAAAGTTTAATTTTTAATTAATTTTTTTCAATGTCCGATTTTTTAAACAAGGCGTGGTCTTTATAACGTCACAAATGATAAATTTCGGCGTGTACTCTACTGGCGCCCTGAATGCTTACGCTTGCTATCTACCGCGTTCCCAGGTTATGATAATTCAGAAGCGAATATTGCGCTCTACGCTTGCTATCAACCATATCCTTACCAGTATATGTCAGAGAAGAAGCGAATTAAATATTACACTCTCTTTGCTTGTGGCATCAGTGAATGGCATTTCATCACTCGTGATGTCATGTGTAGAAGCGTAAAAATAAAATTAAACTGATTAAAATATTTTTTTAAAAATATTATATTGTATCAAATAATTTAAAAGATTGTGAAATCTTATGTTTCTAAGCATGCTCTTTTAGAAAAAAAAAATACTTTTAAAACTTCAGAAACGACCCCATTATTAATGCACAAAACACTGTGTAACACACACAAAAAAACTGTGTGATGCACAAAACACTGCGTAAATGGCGTTAAGACATTTCACACTAAAAGCGACGTAATTTCGAAATTTTAAATTTAAATATTTCGTTGGCCTTAGAAAATATCTAATGTCACTTTATGAATGAATACTAGTTTTTAAATGTAAAATTTCAGGATTTATAAGTGGTTTTCAAGGTTATACGGCAGTATGTATACTTTATTTTTTATAAGGCTAAATTCCGATTCACTAAGGAAAGGTTTTAGGACATTTAGTACTTTAAAAAGGTTATTTCTCTGCTTCATCTCAGCTGCTTCATTAGTTTATTTAATAAAAGATTTCGCCACTAATTGCGGCGATACGAATGAAAAATTTTCAGTTATAACATAGACGTGTCCCCAAACAAAACGTGATATTTATGATCCTGGCGTTGTAATCATGAGAATGGCACTATTTTGCAATTTCTACGCTTCATCAAAAATATATTTGCTACTAATTAATTAGCAAAATAATGTGTTTTGTGTCATGACTACCCTGTATAAATAAGATTCTATGGATTTCGAGCTTTGAAGTGAAAACATTAAAGCCTTTAATAAGCCTTAAAGCCTTAAGCTGATTAAGCCTTTATTAATACAGGAATACGTGAAATGCTTTTGCTAAAACATCTCATTTTCAAATTTGTATCACATTGCTAGAAATCTTTAAAACCAATAAATATATAGAGCTTTAAATTGAAATATATTTCCCTATGCTCACAGAAATTGTGACTGTTCACAAACAACGTTGAACTTTGAAAAACATGATTAAAAAATCATTATATTTGAGTTTTGGTTTTAAATGTCATTGTTTATACAATCTAGTTTCTAAATAAAACTCTTATAAACTTGATTTGAATATTTATTTGACTTCCTGCATATAGATACCTTTATTAAAACTTGAGTAAATGCTGTTAGTTTACATGAAAGTAATAGTAGCTTTGAAAGCAATATTTTCAAGAAATATAAAATCTTTTTGCAGCATTTCAAGTTTTATTTATTATATTTTGTAGAGTCAGAACATGATTCAAGAATGAATAGAAAAAATGCAATTACTGCTGCTACAACAAACGACACATACTACTGAAAATTCTGGAAAATTTTAAGATAACTATTAATCCAAAATGATGTGTTTATTGCAATAAAAAAGTTTTACAGCAATTTATAGTGGAAAAAAACCAAACAAATAAACAGTTTCAGCGTTAATTGGCACACCACGTAGTTTTTAATTATCACGTGGGTAAAAGCATTTAATTAACTCTCGAGCTCATTCCGTACAATAGTTAACGCACCGTTTTACGAATTAAAAGATCGATCAAATTCTGTCGCTTGCAACTTATTCCTTTCAGACAACTCAACCAGCCTCGCATTCTTCTTAGGGGCCATTCATTAATTGCGTAAGGTTCCCGAGGTGGAAGGGGGTTGGAAAAATCTCTACATACCCTTATTGGGAGGGGGGTGAAACCCATTCTTACGTAATATTTTCCAAATTGGTATTTTACATTAGAAATCGCTCGGTCAGGTGGTTTGGCAGGGATCTATTTCATTTGCGTCTGGGGAAAAAAAAAGAAAAAAAAAAAAAAAAACAAAAAAACAAAAAAAAAAAAAAAAAAAAAGCATTAGGATGAGCTATTTTTTTTCTTGTTTTACAAAGAATGAATAGTGTAAAATATAATAAAATAATCGCAAAATATATTGCTTGCTTTATTTTTAATTAGTATAGCATCACATAACAAAAAAAAAAAAAAAAAAAAAAAAAAAAACTGTCTAAAAAGTATTCAGTCTAAATTCCAAAATTTTAATAAATATTTTTTACACGAAAAGGTTTAATTAAATACTAGTGAATTTAATAACGTTTCCAGTGATGTAAGATTTGTTATTTTATTTATTTATTTATTTATTTTTTGAAAAACGAAATGGAATCTTACGTAAGAATTATAATTAATAATCCAATGGCTTTATTTTCTCAAAAAACTGTCTAAAAATAGGGGAGTGGGGGTTTGAAAAACCTTACGGGGGGGGGGGGGGGGGTCAAAAATTGCCAAAATCATCCTTACGTAATTTAATGACCGTAATAAATGACCTCTTACTTCATTTAACCCGTAAAATTTTACAGTAAATAGGGATTTAATGGAAGAAAGTACTGGCCAGTGCCTCTGTGAACCAAGAAATAGAGGTTTATTGATATCAGTACTTATTATGGACGAGATGACCTAGTATATGTTTCATGGCTTAGTAAATGACATGCAGTAGTGAATTTATTCAGTAGTGTACAGTGGCTCCCAAAAGTGTTCGTACACTTACGATTTGCAATGAAATACGCCATTATCCATTCGTTAAAATTAATATTTTGGAATGGGTATTTAATCATAAGATATATGATCTATTTTCAACAAAACTAAATGAAAATTTTTAATAACATAATAAAATTTGATTTTTTAGAAATCAATAATCAAAAAAGGAATATACTTGATATCACAAAAGTCTTCGTACACTTTGAAAGAAAAAAAGTCAAAAAATTAGTAAATAATATAACTTTTTACTAAGTTATTATTCAGTAGAATATCATGCGGTATCAACAACAGCTTTTAAACGTCTGGGAATAGATTTCAATGTTTTTTTCTTTCTTTTTTGTGCAATTTCTCAGCAAGTGTTCAGCCGCACTTCGAGTCTTACTGTTTCTAGTTCGCTTTTTATTTCAATGGTGTATATTCGTAATCTAGCGACCAGATATCTCCAAATATGTTCTATTAAGTTTACATCTGGCGATTGAGAAGATGTATCTAAGCTTAAGAACCATTTTTGAGGCACCAAACGCAAACGTGTGCTTCTTGTCGTTATCTTGATAAAAAACAAAGTTGCTTCCGATTACCAAATTTTGGGCTAATAGTTTAAAATTGTTTTTTAAAATATTTAAATGAACAGCATGATTCATTATTTCATCAAAAAATTCCAAACTTCCAAGTCCTGATGCTGATATGCACCCTCACACAAGAACACCTTCACCGTCCTGATTAACTGATCCCAAATAAGTTCTTAAGATTTAATTCCTCATGCTTTTTTATGTTTACAATTATGCAACAATTTAACCCAAAATGTTGAATTTATTTTCATCTATAAGTAAGACGTTGTTTTAAAACGTTTTGAGCTTATTTATCATTTATTTTACGACGGAAAGCGTAAGCTTTCTGTTTTTCGCACGAACAAGAAAATTTCTGCGGGAAAAATTAAACGGAAAATGTTTCATTCAATTCTGCAGAAACTTTTTCAGCACTCAAATGTGTATTTTTCATAATTTTTTTCACTGTAAATCTCCGATCACGCTTTGTTAACTTTGCCAGTTGACCTTTTCTTACTTTGTTTTCGATCCAATTTTTGTCTTTAAAACATTTTATTAAGTATTTCGCTATAGAATGGTATAAGTTAAATAATTTAGAGACATTTCAAACCAATTTACGGCTACTGTGAGGGGAAAAAAATCAAATTTCAATTCGTGTTCGTTGTTTTTTACGCATACCTGTCATTTAAAAATAAAGAGCAGAATATTAGGGAATAAATAAACAAAAAATAAAGCCAAATGACTTTACAGTGTCATCACAATGCAAAAATTATAAAAAATCGACATATGATAATTTTAATCATGAATTTATTCGAAAATATTTCGGTGTACGATGACTTTTGTGGCGTATTTTTCCTCTGTCTCTTCGTTTTTTTTGACAAATTTCAAAAATAAAATCTGGCAATATTTTGAAAAAAAAAAAAAAAAAAACTACTGGGTTTTATTCAGAATGGCATAGGAATGGTGTGAAAAAAATTGGACTTCATATTCGAATTCAATTATGCGTTATTTTGGTTTCGCTACAAAATTTCAAGGTGTACGAACACTTTTGGAAGCCACTGTATGTATTCAGTATATATAGTGTTGGTTTATATTCTAACCTCCTTCTTTTTTAGAGAGTCACAGCACATCATAAAGGTATGGTACATATCATTCATCAGGGCATGCCGCGTTTGCTCATTAACGGGTAAACTCCAAGCTGGGCTGGTGTCCAGTGCGGAACCTTATCCAGAGGAAGGTATCTCAACCTCAGACCACTTTTGACCTCCACTCCCAGTCATACAGACCCCTGCACAGTGAAGCCTAAGGCCTGTAGCTAAAACGTGGGGCATGGTTGGAGATAAGAACCTTTCATCGACTTTTTTCAGGATTTTTGTAACTGTGCACAACTAAGTAAGTACTTTTTAAAAAATCTTAATACGAGGGCTGTTCAATTAGTAACAAGACTAAATTTATAAAAAATACAGAACAACTTGAATCGACACAATTTACATGTTTTTTTATAAACTTACTTTTGCAAGACTAAATGCATTTACTTCAACGTTCTTTCCACTTCTTAAAAACTTGTGAACGTTAAGTTTGTGAGAGCTATTTTAAAGCCACTTCCGAAGAGTTTAGACATGCTTTGTTTGCTTTCAAAATGTTTGCCTCGTAATGGTTTCTTAAGTTGAGGAAACAGCCAGAACTGACTGATACAAAATAATTCTGAGCTTCCCCTTGATGATAATAGCAGCAGTGTTAATCATTGTCTCTGTGATGGATGTTGAAAGTTGTCCCTCACGTTCAATACAATATCTTCCATATTTTGCCTGCCTTCCTTAAAAGCTTTATGCCAGCAAAAAGTACTGACTCTAAACATTGCTTCATCGTTGAAAACTTCACGTATCATATCAAGAATCTCTGATGCTGATTTTTGCAGTCGAAAACAAACTTTAATCGCATAACTTTGCTCCAACGAAGCTTCCATTTTGATAACTGGCTGCGTCTTGTAGGCGCCCGCCAACAGGCTTCAATTCAAACACATGATACTCAGGAACATGAGTCTGTACGCGCCCACTATCGGTAGTTTTTGTTAATACAGACAACAGACCTTTCTCATGCCACAAGAATTAACATTCCAATGAGTGGTTTTGCGGCAGTAAAATTAGTCTTATTACTTATTGAACAGCCTACGTATAATTACGTTCTCTTTTGAATAATTTAAAAAAAAAAAAAAAAAAAACCGTAAGCATCATGATTTAACTGGATAAAAATATGAAAAAAAAAAAAAAAAAAAAAAACGAGGCAACTGAGCTTTTGACGTTTTATGGGACGTTTTTTTCTTCCAAAGGGAGCTTTCAAAAGCATGATGGTGTTTGCAATTGTCAGAAAACAATGACCTTAGTTCTTCTGTTCTATTCATCATACTCAAGTAGAATGACATACCCTCTTATATTTCGTTTATCACTCTCAAACCCGTGAATGGGTGGGTTCAAATTTCTACCAGTAGCTCGAAGTTGCCTCAAATAGAATTGCCCAGCCTTTACGAGCTTTAGAAAGGAATGAGAAGTAGTAATATAACGAAAACAGCTGTAAGTAATAAAAAAATATATCAAAATAGCAATCCCGCATCAAAAGCGGTATATATGTATGAAAAGTTTTTGATCAAGTAAAAATAACCTATACTAAGAGTATTTGTAAGTTTATTCATGACAGTGAGCATTGATTAATTTCAAAAATGAACTTATTTCATAAATTTAAATTATTTTCATAAATAAAATTCTGCAATGAACACTAAGACATATGCATCAAATTTGACATGGTCTGAGCGTTTCAAAAAGACTTAAACTGTGCTTTAAGCATTAATAAATTAATTTAATTAATTTAAATAAAGTTGAATTTAGTATTTAGTCTCATGATTGTCTGTTGATATGTTAAACCAGTAATTAACAAAGGAAGTAAAACGAAAGTAAGCTATAGTCATTTTGATGCCCGCATACTTACCCAGCAATTCCTCCAGATTCCATGTGATTGGCTAACGTCACATCATTCGACCAAACATCGAACTGCCACTTGTAAAGGCCAAGAACACCACAAAGAACGCTCCCAGAATGCACCCCTATCCTCATGTTCAAGTCCACTTTAGTCTTTTCACGTACCAATCTGTAAATAAATACATAAAGCGGAAAGATGTAATAATTTTCTATCGCCTGGCATTTCACTCTAAAATGAGAAATTTAATCCCAATGACGGGATACTTATTTTAAAATTTTAAGCTACTCATGATAAATTCGAGGAAGTGCTCTATTCCCCAGCGAAGAGGGATTCTTAAGTGGTTTCCTAATCGTTTTCGCTTGAAGAAAGTTGAGACATTAATATTTGCAGCAAATATCTCATCGATTTTGTATAATTATACTAGCTCGAACTTTCGAGGCAAGTGGCATATTTATCGACTTTTAATTTTTGTGAGTTTTGAATGGTAGATTGGATTGCAATCAATGTTCCGTAATTGAAGTGTCTTTGCTAAAACAACTCAATGATACATTTATTTTAGATTTAACTCCCTGCAATGTGAATAATCAAATTTGAATGAATGTCGCAGTTGTAACGCGAAGTTTAATTTTATTGGAGCAGCTGATTTATTTCAAAAAATAGTTAGTTTTCACCTAATGTATTTTTCTTATCTAAATTTGGGTAAAGGAAAAAAAAAGTGACTTTTTGTACTTAATGTTTAATTGCATAACACACACAGTCTAAAGTGTTCATATTTAATAATGTAAAACATCAAAATTAAACTATTTACTTTTTGGGTGCAACGCAAATGAAATAGAAGCAAAAAATGCTGAGACATTCCGAATCATCGTTTTATAACAATCTAAAAGACTTACAATATCGAAGAAAGAAAACTAATGCTTATTATAATATTAATATTATACAATCGCGTTCTAACGAATGTAAAATTCTTTCTAAAATCAGTTCTATTTTTGTTAGTAACATTAACTCTGCAAATAAAGCTAGGCCATTTTGGACAAAAGATTAAGGTTGAACGAATTAAGTACTACGTGATACTAAAATTTTTATTTATGCTGAAAGAAGAGAAAATAATATACAAAATAATTTATCCAATGAAAAAGATTTTTCGTTTCTCTTTATAATAATATTTCTTGTGGAAACAAAAACAGAAAAGCGCAAAATGTTTTGTAGCTAAAAGTTTAGCTTTTTGTATAGTATTAAAAATATCACTAGCATGATTTAATTTAATTTTATATTTTAGTAATATATTTTAAAAATTTTCATTTTCTAAAAGAAAAAAAAAGGATATTGATTTCTTTTTACTTTTTTTTTTTTCTGCTTCTTGCCTAAATTTTAAGGAGTGTGTATAATCGCAAGTTAGCAAGTAATCGCAATTATGTTTCTATATTTCCTTTTGATAAACTGTTTTATAATGTAGCGACGTTATTGCAATGCAAAGAAGTAACACCTTTCTTAGCTTCAAATTAATGTACTATGTATTTTCAAAAAAAAAAAAAAAAAAAAAAAACTATGTTTCTTCCAAACAGTGAATAGGATATTTTTAATTGTTTGAAAATTTCATTGGTGGGAATGATCATAACTAGTGATTAGTGCCCAATAAGTAGCGTAGTGTTTGATAAGGACTAGTTAACACGCTTTGGAACGTTTAAGAAATTTACCAGGCCTGAAATAACTAATAGTTTTAAATCTCGATAGCTGACTTCATAATGGAAGCAACAACAGCAGTTCTAACAACAGGTTTTGTGATTGCACAGTGCTCTCAGAATCTCATCTTTGAATCCGATATGAAGCCAACATTGCATATTTAAATGTAATCTGAGAAAAAAAAAACCATTGGAATATTAATTATAATTGTTCATTACACTTTAAGTTAATTTTCTATAACTAGGCCTGATAGCTAATAAACTCAAATAACTTTATGGAATAAAGACCTATATTTGAAGCAATATTTTTTGAAATGCGAATGTTACAATTCTTGCAGAACGCAAACCTAGTATTGTAAAATGCTACTCTTTTGCAATAATCTTTTGTTTAATAAAAATATGTTAATATAGACGCTACATATTTTCTTAAAGAATTAAAAAATGCTACATTTTTATTTAGTATTTTTTTAAAGAGATTTAAAAGTTTGAAAAAAAAAAAAAATCTTTTCAAAAGGTATTTCTTTTATGATCCAAAGAAACAATTCATTCAAGATAAGTTTTTTTAAAAAAAAGTTTCCTAACCATTGCAATTTCGTAACTTGGTTTCAATTTCATAATTACTTTGTAAGTAACGCTGAGATTCAATTGTTGAAACGTAACTCCATTTTCTAAATCGCTGCACAGGATTTTATCTTTCCTTCTTCATAAATCCTAAATCTTTCTCCAGATTCTAGAACACATATGATTCATTTTTTTTTATTTCAGAAAAGTGTACACACTGCTGCTTGCGATTGTTTGGATAGAAGGAGTTTCTCTTGCAATTTTAAAGATTTCCAGACCTCCAGTTGCCATTTAGCATACAATTTTAGTTCAAAACTGTAACTGGTTTACAGGTTTCATTTTTCATATTAACTTCGGCAAAACTTTAAACGGATCCAAACCGTCCATCACCAAAAGTCTTTCTAAGAAACGAAAGCCCCTCTAATGATTTTCAACAATGTCTTTAAGGCAAAATTTTAGGATGAAACTTACTTAATGACATGTATCATATGCAATCCCATCTCAACACAACAGTGAGCATGATCAGGTCTTGGTTCCGGTAGACCACTGACGCAGTAATAGCAATCACCCAGCAGTTTGATCCGTAAACAATGCTGCTCCTTGAATAGAAATAACTGAAATTAATGCTTTCACATTTTAGTATGCTAATGTCCACTTTCATAATAACTAAGCTAGATGTAAATATAATTTTGAATTTGAATACTGATATTTTCTTCTAATTTTGAATTTGAATGCCGATTACGAGATAAAATAATCATCCTTAGTTGCTTTATTTTTCATTTTAAGTTATTAATGATGGGACGAATAGCATCTTTTTACGTACCGTTAACGCGGGCAACTTTGGCCCACATTTAGGAACTTTTCTCATTTTTTCTCAATAATGTTATAAGTATTCATGTTTCCAAACTGTGGAATCCTTTTTACACAACTAGAGTTATCTTAATTTAATTTTTGAATACTGATTACATTAACTCTGCAAATAAAGCTAGGCCATTTTGGACAAAAGATTAAGGTTGAATGAATTAAGTGCTACGCATAGGCAGATTTAGGACTGGGTCTCTGGGGGGGGCAGGATTTTTTTTTTTGAGCAATATTAGTTGAAATCAAGACTGGATTTATAATATAGACTTAATGTGGCCCTAAGCTGTTTCAGCTTTTTGGTATGTTTTGTAGACCCGGACAACTTTTCTCTCGGTGGCAAAAAAAGAGTAGACGTTAAATCCCGGTTATCACAAATTTGCCATTTCAACTGCGCTTGCGCGCGGACTTAGCTTTTTGTGCTTTCTGTTTTAAGATTTTGTGTTACTTGTTTATATTTAGGTTGAGCTAGAGTCCCAACAAATTAATGAATGTGATTAGAATATTTTCACAGCGTTTTCGTGATATATTATATGAAACTACGGATATGCATACCTGCCAACCCTTCCGGATTTCCCGGAAGTTTTACGGATTTTTATGTTCTTTTCCGTTTTTCCGGTTATGAGCAAAATCTTCACGTTTTGTAGGAAAAATAATTATCTCGCCAATTTTGGCGCTAACGATACTTTTGTGGAACGCGGCACCGCGTTTTAGGCCAAGTAGCCAAGGAAAGGTTGCCGTAAGAGAATGGTACGAGAAGAAGCGGGGCAAGATTATGACGTCACTGAGTGATACAGCGCATGACTTCATCGGGATCCAATCAAAGCAAGCGTCGCGGCGGGCAACTAGGGGCACAATTTCGGCGCCAATTATCTTCTCATTCTCTCAATTCGAGCTGTTTTTGCTACGTTCTTTTTTTAAGATGAGTAACAAATGTTATTTCCAAACTTTTAAAGAAAGCAATAAAAGTAATATTTACTAAACGAAAGTAATTTCAATTGATATGAAATTCATAACTAATATATTGTTAAATGTAAAGAGGGTAGGTGTCCTGTTTGATTTTATTTTGCGTTAAAATCTTGTGGATAAAAATAAAAAAATCTTCCGGATTTTTTTTCTCGGAGGTTGGCAGGTATGGATATGAATACCTGATAATCTTTATAATGTAAAGGGAAAAATGACACTTCAATATTTATTGGTTTGAAAATATTTACTTAACGTAAACGTAAAACACGTTGTGTACTTCAAAAGTGACTGGAATATGAGTACAGATCTCCGTCCTTTGCGGATATTTTACGTTAGGCGTAAGTATTGTACATTTTTATTTAGGTTGATGGTTCGGCTTTGTATTAGAAGTGATGCTGCAATTCTAGTACGCTCTTCTGAGGTTGAAAATTTGGCCCTGAAAAGGGCCTTTGATAGAAAAATCAGACTCCGAATCCATTAATAATTAAAACTCAAAACTCCATCTTTACCGAGACCTAAGAACTAAATCAGAGAAAGCTTTGGGATTTCAAATTTTTATCTGTTGCTCTCTCATATTTATTAACAAATTTAAAATGTTTAATTATTTTTAGCAAGATTTTTGAAATCAGCTAAGTCAGCGCGCAGGCGCAGTTGAAATGGCCAATTTGTGTTAACCGGAATTTAACGTCGAGTCAAAAAAAGCCAAAGTGCCCCCCCCCTCCCCACTATGCTTTATACATATGATTCATGATGGGAAATGGTGTCCTTTTTCAGTAGGGAATATACCCAATTAGATATACCAAGTAGAATATACCAACAGAATATACCCAATTTTAGGGTGTCCGGGTGTTCTCCCCCGTAGGAATTTTTGTAAAATAGATATAAATTTCTGCATTTTGAAGCCTTCTGCAATTCGATGAATTGCACAAAGATTCAATCTGCACAAAGATCTCTGGAAAAAAATAGCAAAATACTCTTTTACCAATTACGATAATACACAATACAAATCAGTGGCAGCAGTCCTCAGAGAGAAAAGGCGAGGGAGAAGATAAGATTGTTTTGTTATTTGCTTACATCGGGCTGTTTAAATTCACAATTAGTTTTTGGTCAAGCCTTTACCCACCCACAAATACAACAATGAATTAAATACAAAATGATCAAGAGTAAAAAATGCTTTTAAAAAAATGGTGTACAGATTTCGAAAATAGATAACAGGAGAGTACCATGCTGCCCATTTGGACAATTCGTAATTTATACACTTGATAAGACTTGATAAGAAATTAAGTTGAAGCACAATTTGCTTAGGAATTTCAAAGACTCATCTAATCCGTTTCAAGGACTTGAGAAAAATTAAAATTATTTAATTACAAGCAGTGCAGAAAATGAAAAGGAATAGAGGTGGTGTTTTTTTTCCCTGTGCTGAACAGATTAACAATATGCAGTAGAAGTAAGATAGAAGCAAGCAGTACAAAAGAATTTCCAAAATATTGCACTGCATTTGGGATTAAATAAACAGCAAGATGTGAAACATGTGAATCACAAAAATTTATATCAAGTACTGTGTTACAAAAACGTGAGAACCATGTTTTTTTTTTCATTTTTGATGCAAGATGAGGCAAAGAACTGAATTTAACATATTTCGGCATTTATTCTTCTACCGTCTATCCCCTCCCATTTGTTATAACTGTTTAAATTTATTGTTTGTATACGTATTTTCCCAAAATTTTCAAGCACTTTAAAATAAAATTTATTTTTTCAAGTCCTTCCTTTTTTTCTTTTTTTTTTTTGGATAAGGAACAAATCATGAAAATTTCTGGAGTTGGAGGCCTTCAACAAAGCGGGTGTCCTAAGCTGTATAGCTTGTTTAGTTTATAGGAAAATTCGCTTTTTTAAAATCTTTGTTTCAGTTTCTAATTTGTTGAAATAATCCTTGATTATTTTAAGTATTGCAGCTGAATACATAGCTCGTTCAGTCGATATTTTCACTTATATACTTGCCCTAATAGCTTTCAGTTCAAAGTAGTCGTTTTCAACACATTTCAGTATCCCAGTGACCGCTTTACTACTTGTAATATATTGTATGGATTTCTCTCCCCCCCCCCCACAGAAAAGGACAGTCACTATTCTCTTCATTTTCGCGTCTGAACTATTCAAAAAAGAAAAAAAATCATGATTTTTTTTCTTTTAAGATTTTGGAAGGTTTATGGTTACTATGTATAAAGTCCTCCCAAGACTGGGGGGGCATTGCCCCCCTCCGCCCCCCCATAAATCCGCCCATGGTGCTACGTGATACTAAAATTTTTATTTATGCTGAAAGAAGACAAAATAGTATACAAAATAATTTATCTAATAAAAAAGATTTTTCGTTTCTTTTTATAATAATATTTCTTGTAGAAACAAAAACAGAAAAGCGCAAATTTTTTTGTAGCTAAAAGTTTAGCTTTTTGTATAGTATTAAAAATATTACTAGCATGATTTAATTTTATTTCACATTTTAGTAATATATTTTAAAAATTTTAATTTTCTAAAAGAAAAAAAATGTTATTGATTTTTTTTACTTCTGTTTTTTCTTTTTGCTTCTTGCCTTAATTTTAAGGAGTGTGTATAATCGCAAGTTAGCAAGTAATCGCAATTATGTTTCTATATTTCCTTTTGATTAACTGTTTCATAGTGTAGCGACGTCAATGTCAAAGTATTATTACCCATTTTTTTTTTGTTTCGGCCAATATTACCTTTACGTTTGGGTAACTTTGACCCAAACTGGTTTTCCCTATTTAAATCATTGTAGAACTAACTAGAACTAAAGAAAATCGTGTATTCATAGGAAAAACTATTTATTTGAAAGATAAAACATTTACAAGAAGTTTAAGTCACAAATATTTGTTTTAAGGAATATCAAAAAAATTTTAAAATGTGTGTGCATAGCTGGTTATTGTCTCAGAAATTACTGACGGAGAAGTCATCTTTTCATCAGTATTGGGGATAGAATAGTTTTATTACGATAACACCATTCGTAAAACAAAAGGATCTTAGATTCTCGGTCACTTTCAACACTTTTCGGTGCGTTTCATGCTCTCAACATTAGCTCTATCCCCCGCATGAATAGCTATTCCTGGAAACCTGAACTCATTCCATTCTACAATAACAAAATTCCGTAAACTTTCAAACAAATTTAACAAAATTTTTTAGAACTAGATGCAACTACTTGGGTCAAAGTTTTCTAAACCTCTTGCAACTTTTAGTTCCTCTTCATCTTCCATCAGAAAAGCCATGCAACTGAGCCGTGAGGATTTAAGTCTGTAATCGCTCTCTTAATCTGTTGCTGAGAATTCCTGGTTTCTTCTTGTTTTTCCTGTTTAGAGTTTTACTTTTAGCTTTTCTTTTCTTTTCCAAATCTCTCTGACGGATTTTTTCAAGTTTTTATGCTGCGCCAAAGTAGGTCGAAATTTTTAATTTGGGAGATATATTGTTATTGTGAAAATTTTACATAAAAACCCTAAAAGAAATGATAAGTGCAACTATGCTACTACGTAAAATATTAAATAGTCTTCATAAATAGGTACTTAAAAAACTCTTAGCAGATATAGAACTGCTTCTATATGTGAAAGTCTGATAGGTTATAAAGACACATGTTAAAACAAGGAATACAAAACCAGCAGTGTTGCTCCTTATGGAGAGCTATGAAACTGCTTGGTATACATTATTATGTGTTTGATAATGCCATCTAACGGATTCTATCAAAACATGTTTAAACATTGCTTCCTGAAGGTTTACAGGGAACGCTGTATCTTTTTCCCTCAATTTGGGCCTAAGAGGAACCCTAGGGCCAAAGTAACCCGCGTTTATGGTATTTACAAATAACATTTACTTACAAGGATATGGTACGGACTTGGCTTTTTGAGGAAAAAAAATAGCATATCGAGGGCATTGAATCCGATAGGGTGGAGATGTAGTTCTTCACAACTTTTTTGTTTTCGAGATATACGTGATTGAAATATAGCGTGCAATGGTATATTTCAATGGCGTCATTCTACGCAGCTCCGCAGCAGCGGATGTTTGCTTGTACACGCATGTTGTCCGCTTGCTGATATACGCATGTTCTCTGCCCTTTTAATTAGTTTGATAAATTGTTACAACCAGGGCTGCGGAGTTGGAAGAAAAATTGCCGACTCCGACACCTGGATTTTGAAACACCCAACTCCGACTTTTTTTTTATTATGTATTCATTTTTTTTTCAAATCCCCCTTCCTGATGGGAAGGGAGGAAAACCACTAAACAGAGATAGAAATATTAATTCCTTATTAAGAAATTTTTGCGTTGTATTTTATTGTAATTCTAAGATGTATACAACGTTAGAAAATCAATTTGAAAATCAAATTGTCCAATAGTTGCGATTTCTTAAGTGAGATTACTTAAAAATATCATTTAAAAAATAAATAGGATTAATTTGCTCCCCTTTAATGTTTAACTAACAAATGTTGATCCTGTGCTTTCAATTTTTGAAAGCTGTAATTTGAGTTTTTTTTTTTTTTGCTTAGTCAAAAAACTTTTCTTTTTTTGACAGGGGGCATTCTAGGTAGAGTAATGCATTTGCAGTACACTTTAGGGGGGGGGGGATGTATTTGACACAAAAGGGCTTGTTGGCTTGGAGGAAACCATGAAAAATCCTGTCCTGTAACTAAATGGTGGTATGACAACATGATTCAACAACCACGTCAACTCGTTTTTCAAAGCGACGGCATAAGAGGCATAATTTGAACACATTTTATTTTTCTCAACAAAGAGTTTTAGCTTTTATTCTTGAACTAAAAGTCTTACAATATTTAAGACCCGTTGTTACAAAAAGTATTAATTTCTCAAAAATGCTCACCTTAATGTTATGAAATAAAAAAAGGAGTGGAATATTTTTGTGGTAAAACACAATGAAACTTTAAAAAAAGGGGTGAATAAGGCACAAAGTATCAAGAAATCATACATGCCACGATGCAAGTTCGCTGTTGTATTTTGAACGTCCTTGTTGATGAATATTCTCTGCAGTAGCCTTTAAACTGCTGTTCGCTACAATGCCTCTTCAAGTTTTACGTATTATGTTGTTTATTCATTTTGTTTTCAACCACTTTCTTATTTTAAAAACTCAGGAATATAACTGGATACAAAGTGACATAATCTTAATATATAAAAATCAATGTCCTGAGATAATATATATACATATATATATACATATATATATATATATATATATCAACGCACAGCCGAAACCGCTGAAGCTTCAGACTTGAAATTTGGCAGGCATGTCCGCATGATTACGAAAGTAACCACTAAGAAAGGATTTTTCGAAATCTCAATTAGTTCGGGAGAAATTAATTAAAACCTCTTAATTTCTGAGAAATTAAAACCTGTCATTGAATTCAAATCCCTTATTTTCGAAGGCTTTCCTCCATTCAAATCATTATTCAGTACTTCATCTCAACTTTTGGTCGATAGCGAACTATAAATTTGATATTGTTTTTGTTTCTCACGTGGTTCTTCGAGGCTTTTCTCAAGTCAAATCATAATGTTTCTGTCTATTGCTTTCATTTCTTCAAAACTAGAAACGAAGTTTTTAAGAACATCATCACAGGCGAACTATCCTTTTGAATTTAGAAGAGTACAGTTTCCTGTTAAAGTTTGCTTTGCAATAACCATTAATAAATCACAAGGACAGACATTAAAAGTAGCAGGGACCAATTTAAGAGAAGACTTTTTCACATGGCCAATGTTATGTAGCTTTCTCCAAAGTCAGTTCATCAAGCAGCTTAATAATTTTAGCACCAGAAAAAAAAAACTAAAAATGTTGTATACAAAGAAGTTCTTGCTTAAACATAGGTATATCAATAAAATGTGGATGGCCTGTGTTTGCAAAGATAATCAATACTTTAAAAGGATCGTTAATAACAGTTAAAGATCGGTTAAGGACAAAGGCATATATGTAAGGAGTTCAGGGGCCACGGGATCCTCCCCGAATTAGAAAAAGTTATAGGTAATAAGTAATTATTATAGGGGATTTTCGAAACTAGGTGCACCAAACACTGTTAACCCCTGCTAATTCCATTACCCGAGCAATGCCGGGTACGGGAATGCTAGTTCACCATAAAAAGCAAATATGAGTACAATTTTTGCTTCTTTGCAGAATTTTAACTAAAAAGATCTAAAAGTTAAGCATAAATTACACTTGATACTATGTATAAGGTCGTCTCAGATTATAAAATAAAGAAAATAGTTTATACATTATAAGAGATATGGTTTTATTTCTGGTTCATTGGATTTGTTTTATTGGCAGAAAAGCTTTGACTTTCTAAATAGTTGTTAAAGATCTAAATGAGAAAAATTCCCTCGCGCGCGCGAAAGTGAAGAGGTATTTACGAAACTTCGATTATAACTCATGGTACTTGTTCTATTACAAAATCTTCCAAATTGATAGAATATGTCACACACAATAATTCAATGAAACAGTCAAAATACTTCTCTGTTTACCTGTGCTAGTCTGTCGAATCTGGCAAAAAGATCATTCAAAACTTGAACAAGCTCTTGGGCTGAACATGTTGAAGCTAATGCAGTAAAACCTTGAATATCGGCGAAAAGTATGCTGGAAAACATTGACTTAAGTATTTCATATTCACAAGTGCGAAAAAAAAATAGTGTTTTCAAATAAAATTTTTTTAAAACTTAAATTAAACATGTAAACGGAAAAGATTAAAAGAAATATCAATTAAACGATATAAAAGGCTTTCAACGAATTTCATACTGACCTTTTGGAACGTGCGGTACTTCAGGAAAAAGACTTGAAATAGCATTACATTGAAAAACTAAACACTAATTAGGTTTAAAAAAAATCTAAGCCACTTTAATCATTAAATTTTCATGATCGATAGTTCTATCGATCACGAAAATTTAATATATAATAATCTCTCTTAGAAATTCATAATAAATAACCTCTCATAGAAATTCATAATTTGGAAATTATTTCTCTTAGAAATCCTTAATGTACGAATTATTTCTCTAAGGAATCCATAATCTTCGACTTAAATAAGAAGACACTCATTAATTCAGTTGACTGCATGCAACAAATTGGATATCACTTAATTACATTAAAATTATGTTGCAAAATATTAAAATGGGCAATTGTTTCGTGATAACTCTGATTTTGTATTTTCCCTCTTATATCTAGTAGTAAAAGTCAATTTCTTATGAAGGTTACAGATTTTGCTAAACATAAAATTCAGAGAATAACTGCTAATAATTTTAAAAATAGTTAAAATGTCTCAAAACTACATAAATTACCATTTTCACTTTCAACTGATACAGAATGGTACAAATAAATTATTATTTTGATTCATGTTTGGAAATCCAACTGACTTACCACTGATTTTTAAGATGTCTCTGTTAGATATTTGTGTGATTTGAAATTGGAAGGTCTTAAAACGGGAATCTCGTTCAGTTATAGTAGTCTTAATGCATTGTTAATCGAGAGTCTGGACTGGTAGACGCTACATTAAGAGCCGCAGGCAGATATGTAACAATGCAGTACTTATTTAACAAGATGTTCCGTCCAGAACTAAACGAGCCTACTTTTCCGTACAACAACATCGAATTTCTAACATCTGGTCGATATTCTCTTAAGATTTGATTAGCTAAGACTGCGAATTATGCCAAAAATACCTTTCAAACAAATAAAGTGGGCACTACTAAAAACAAAATATGCCCTCTCTTCCGAGGAAATAGATACGTAAATATTAAATAAACGAACAAAAAAGTATCAGGACCTTTTAAACAATGCAGCTAACTCTTTTTTCCTGTAAAACTTATTTAAAAATACTCACTTGCTTCGATGTTAAGTCTACAAGAGATGGTATTTCGATTTTAATTAATAACTTTTTCGATTTCTCGAAAACCAAAATTGAGAATATGTTCAGAAAATGCACTTTTGAAAGCTTTTTTGGAACTAAAAAATAAATTTTTTGTCGCTGTTTAAAAAATACACTTAAAACAAAAAAATAAAAATAAAATAAAAAAAAAACTTTTTTTCCACATTCTCTATAAAGAGCTTCTTCCAACAAGGTTTACTTGAAGCAAAGTCGCCTTCAATTTCGGGATCTATTGTACGGAAGTTTCGCCGCAGGCGTTAATGTTGAGGTTTTTTGGGCTATTTAAAACAGAAAGAAAAATTGTTCAAATAAAAAAAGAATAGTAAATGAAGATATTATCGCCGAGATCTCTCTCTCTCTCAAAAAAAAAAAAAGGATGTTTGAATCGAACTATTCCTTCAACAGTTATATGGGGGGACATTTTCCCCATACCTCAATGCCTTACTTTACAATTTTTAACTTTTCAATATTTAATTGTTTTATTAATTTTTGTTTATAATCATATTTTGAAGATGCGTTAAACCTTCTTTCTTGCTTTTTTCTTCTTTCTTTCTCTTTTACAGGAAAGTTGGCCAAAAATGTAAGAAAACTAACTTTAGTCTTTGCTCTAAAATTCATAGCACACATTGCATTTGAGCACTATATTCAAAAGGAAAACTCACTGGAAAAAGTGTTCCAGATTCTAAAATGTCTACTAAAATGATTTTAAATGTTCTCCATTAAAAAGAAAGTACACTAAAATGAGCTCCGAACACGTACCGAATGTGTGCCGCTCTGGATATTTGTTCAAGTTGAACATAGAAAACTTCTGATTGGGAGCATATTAGATAACATATTTGGGGTATGTTTGAGGACAGATTAGGTACTTCTTTCGTACCAACATGATGTTGGAAGCTTTCTTTAATTACCAGTCTAAGAATCCCTTAATATGATAGTACTAGAATTTTTTTTTTGGCAATGAATCACTGTCAGTTGGCGTCGCGAATGACTTTATTAAGCAGCTCTCCTTGTCGAAAACCGTCCATTACCAGGCGGTTAAAGGCTGACGCTCAAGATTTCTGCAAAGCTAAGAACAAACTAGTAAAACAATTACGTGTTTCGAAAAATTTGAGTGTTTCATAAATGTTCCAAAAAGTTTCTTACTGCATGTTACCAAGTGTTCTAAAAGGGTACATCTCTCAGTGTTCAAAAAACGTTCTCAAATGTGTTCTCAAAGGTTTCAAAAAGTGTGCTGAACAAAGCAATAGTCACTAGACATGTTTTCAAAAATGTTCGGAAAACTTCTTTAAAGCGTGCTCGAAGTGTTTTAAAAAAGGGACACTCTGTTCAAAAAGTGTTCAAAATTTCTTTTTTAGATTTGAGTGTGGGCCTTATGAAAAAGAATGTACGATAAGGAACGTATTTACAGCTAAAAAATAAATAAATAAATAAATAAGAAAAAAACTTGCAATGTAAATTCAGAAAGGATCTTCAATGTCAGAGAGAACACGTGCAACTGGTCTTTTAATGATTTAATTAAATAAATAATAAAAATCCCTTCTCTCTTATGCTTAGATGGAGAAGAAGTTCCTCGGCTCCGTTTTTAAAAATATGAGAAACGTGTTGTGGACGAAGAAGTGTAAAGAAAATAATAACCGAACGCTTCGAAAATTTTTCATAGGGTCTTGCAACTCCGGAATTCGGGGAAATAAATGTAAGATTTTGAAGCTATTCACTAAAAGCTGATTAAACTGAAAACGTTCACATTGTTCTTTAATACCTCTATCTCGCTTTTTTAAAATCTAGTACGGAATATTATAAAAAAAAGGTTAAATTTTAAATCCGCAAAAAATCAATAAATAAGTAGAAAGTAACTTTTTTTTTTCAAATTTCTGCTAGTTTTTAAGCGGGTAAAACTAGTAAACTAAAGTTTCTCAAAAGGTTAAACTTAACATCACAGATATAGGAACAAATGCTGGATTAGAGAGAAAAACGTATTATTACGAGAGAAAACTTTTAAAGCTGGAATTGGTTGAGCGAGTTTAACTACATAAAGGGTGCCTTACATGGGGGGGGGGGGGGGATTTTAATTAAAAAAAAGAGAGAAAGATATTTTTGCTATCCACGAAATAGGCTTAATTTGACAGACAATGTTATACCATTAATATTTGAATATGGTTTCGGAATGAGAATGCCGCAGCTGGCGGCACGTCCCTGGTTCAATTTTCACTCTTTGCAATAAATTTAGCGAATTTAACTACATAAAGAGTGTCTTACAGGGGGGGGGGTGAATTCAAAAAAAAGAGAAAGATATTTTACTATCCATGAAATAGGCCTAATTTGACAAACAATGTTATACCATCAATATTTGAATATGATTTCGGAATGAGAATGCCGTGGCAGGCGAGGTGCGTCTATGGTTTAATTTTCACTCTTCGCAGTAAATTAGGTTGTCTTTCGGCAGAAACGCATCGAATGTTGGCTTCCAAAAGCTCAATTGTTTCTGATTCACCGGCAAAGACACATAACTCTGCATTACATACTGCGCAGCGAAAACATTTTAGAGGCTTTGAATCGCACGAACGAGGTGGCGAGACAGCCATTCCATTTCGTGAGATTAATCTTTCGTCGAATGCTTCTTTAAGTAAATTGTGTCACGCCCCATTCACAGGGGTGCACGGTTCCAAAATCATAGTCAAACATCAATGCCACAAAACTATCTGTTATATAAAATAGATTTCATTGAACATTAAAAACATTTTTGTACGTTTTATTTAAACTTAAAGTTCTTCGCCTCCAAAAAGAAACTCTTTAGTAATAGGCAGTAAGTTACTGTCCTTAAACTAAGCCAGAGATTGCAAAACTACATGCGAAATACTGACAGTTCGGTTATGAACTCCAGAAACCGCAGTTTCATCCTTGTTATGGACTCATTAGTCTGGAATACTAATTACGCTAATTTTACCCATCAGTTTGCTTGCAATCGTAGCTTCAATGAGACGACATCTGTCACCAGCTTGGTTATTGACTCTTTCAAACTGATAAGTGTTGATGATGGCGAAAGTATTATTTTGCTCATCAACAATTTATCAGAAGGTTGTATAAATAAAATATTAAGCAGCAGAATTAAAAAACATAAATATATAAATTTATTTACAATAAAATATCACCGAAATATGCAGCGCCGTTTTAATTCACACTCTTATTCCGTTATCTTTGTTAAATTATTATTTCTAGAATTCTAAATTAAAAGTTAAAGTTATTCGCAACTCCAGAGCTTGATTACGCTACCTTTCGGTGATTAACAATACTACAGAAAAGGGTAAAACATTCCATTTCACGTGTTTTCTTTGGGGTGAATCACAGGTTTGAGACAGTATGTGTTGTCAGGAAATTTCAGATGAATAGAAAAGAAAGCTTCCCACAAACACGATGAAAAAGTACTGTCATTCACTAAGCGTCAAAGCAAGTGATAAGTTACGGCATTTAAATGTTTTACCTTTTTCGTGCGCCATTAGACGGCTGCAGCGTCCTCTATGGTCTATTGGAGTTGCGAATTATTTTTCTTTTCTTTTTGTGACTCATAAATACAGCAAGGCTTCGCTGTATGTTTCAACTCCACAAAAGGTTTTTCTGTCCGCTACAAAAAGCCCATAACAAAGATGAAACTGCAGTCTCTGGATGTTGTAATCCAACTGTCGGTATAATGCATGTAATCCTGCATTTATATTTTAAAATGCAAATTTAGTATTTTAATCACTGTTTAAAAGGATCTATCTTCACACAGTTGATATCAAAATAGGTAACGGCTCAAAAAAGTGGAAAGCTTACTGAAAGTAGTATACATATTTCTTATGAATGATACATGAATGTTCATTCATTCGTTTCGGCAGTTATCCGTTTTAGTAAATCGATAATATTAATTTGTTTTTAATGCCTGAAGCGATTCGCATTTTTATTTAAATAGTAAGTTTTTTTTTTTTTGATACTTCACGAAACAAGATTCGCAGATACTATTTTTTAATCCTTATTTATACTATCGAGATTTTTCTACGCATCACCATATTCCGTCAACTTTACATTAAAATTTTATAAAATCATAATCTAGCATATCCATTTTCAATTATAAAGTGGATCAGAAATTCTACTTCATGTTCTGTAGAGACTAATAAAATATTTCAGCAGCACATAATAACTAATGCACAGAGAGAAAAAAAAAATGCAGTAAAAGAAGTAATCTTATAAATGACGATTACTCTTAATGTACTGCAAAGCATTTATTTTAAATCATTTTCAGAAATATCAATATGTGCATGTAATTTTAAAACGTCTTGATTTTCTTATTTTGTTTTCAAAAATAATAAATCTTCTTTCGAATGCTTAAACACCCATTATAAAAATGGGATTGCATCGTATTATTAAAAGCACAGACAATTCCATTTAAGTATAATTAATATTGTCAGTTAATTTATCGATTTTTTTTCCTATTCCTTAAAGGCTATGTTTTCAAAACAAAATCAGGTTAAAATAATATGAATCATTTATTTCTTAATGCAGGTAAATAACGTCTTAAAATGGAATTTCTTATTCGTGCTTCTGTTGAACTTTTTCTTCAGTTGAAGAATAAATTTGTTATTAATGAAATTTACTTAGAAAATAGTTTCATTCCTTCTTCTCAAGAAAAATATTTTGTTTTCAATTTGTTTCAATTATTTGAAAGGCAACAATTTTTTCTTATTCATTGTGTTTTCTGACATAAAGTAATATTTTAACCACAAATGAATATTTAAAAAAATATCAGCATTTTCAGTTATTTATTCAAATGAACGTATTGAATTATTGTCTTAAAATACAGATTTTTAGAAGCACATTTCTTCCCTTTGCAAAATCTAGTTTTTCTTCGAAATTTTGATGCTTTTAGCTCGAAATGAAAGCGCTAACGACTTGATTCAACAAGAATGTTAATTGCAATTGTTTCTAATAAACAGAAAGACATTTTGAACAACAATTGCTAACTATCATAAGGAAATAATTTAGTTCTGCGGTTTGATATTTACAGCCCTTCTGAATGTATATTTATTCGTAGTTTTAAGTCCTTCCATACAAAACTAAATTTCATTTGAACAAAAAATTGATTAAAGGCACACATACTATTTAAGATTAAGGCCGAGCAGGATGTAACAGGAATAAAACTAAACATTTCTCAGAAGCCTTCAGATCAGTACTCTTTAAGAACGTTATAAGCTCTAAGGAAGGTCGTATTTTATAATGTAAATTCTTTTCATTAGCCCAAAGAGATGTTGAGGGTGTTTTTGAAGTCTAGTACTGATGAAGAAAATTCATTAAAAAAACTACATTCTGATCCTTATCTTTTTTTTTTGTCATAACGTTAGTACAATTTGAAAAACCACACTCTATGCACACATATAATTTTAAACAGTTTTTAAAAGCTATATTTCCTCCCGAAAGGTTTACTGACAGCGAGTGAAAAGTGGTGTAAGTCACAAAACGCTGCCTTTCATATCTCGGTGAATATTGGTCGTACTAATTTCAAACTTCTGCGTTGGAATAACTTTTCAATGGAGATCATTTCCCTAAATATAAGTTAGGGGACCGCATAAAAAGTTAAATTTTGTATTTTAGTTTTTACTTCAAACTTTCAATATCTCAACTCGGAAGTACATCTAGGACTAACGGTTGCGAAAATAAAGGTCTTGAAGCAGGTTAAAACGGAACACACTGTATATATATATATATATATATATATATATATATATATATATATATATATATATATATATATATATATATATATAATAAAAACCCTAAATAGCTTTAAAAAATTAGTTTCTTTATCGCTGCAAGATTTTATAAACTCCCAATGTTTAGAAAAAACAATGAAATAATCTTATGGTGCTACAGTACACGCAAGATGCTAACATGCTTGAAGAAGGCTTTCATGAACCAGATTTCAAGCTATGCGTTTTTGGCCTTGAGATATTTTGAAAACTTGTCTTACCTGCCGTTAGAAGAATTTTAAGAAAAGTTTTAACTAAAATTTTGCTCAATATTTAAAACTTTGTAACTGAACACACAAAATATATGTATGACGGTGATATGTTTTTTTATGAGAAGTACAAAGGGTTTAAATTTGAAGAAAATGAGATTGAAATAGAAAAGTGTTCATTTAATATGAAATTTAAGTTTTTCCCTTTTTAAATGCAAAAAAAAAAAAAAAAAAAAAAGAGTATTGGTACTAAAATTAAGAATAAAATGCCCCCTTACTTTTGTCGGATGAAAAGTAGCTTTAAAATATTTTGATAGAACATTTTGTTAAAAATATCTCCAAGTGTTGTTCTTAAAGCTGATTACAATAAATCCAATCTCCCTATCAAATGATCCCTTTGCAAGGCTCGTGGTTCCCTTATTTTCATATATATATTGTAACGGATTCGGTGCGACTTCCACTTTCTTGAAATGAAGACACAGTTCTTGATGAAAACACAGGAAATTTATTTACACTATGTACAGGAAAGATCTTCAACAACTGCTAAATTATTCATCAGCAATTAAGCAATTATCACACAACACCGTAAACTCAACGTTTACACACGTATTTACTTCCAAATACGAAAACAACACAGCGAAATGCCTCGCAATAAACAGAGCAAAAATGCTCTCAGTTCGAAATATCAATCGAAACTCCCCTGTTTATCCATCGCTAACGGCTTTTATAGACACCGAAAAGAAATTTCTCAAATATTCCACACGCTTCTGTAAAGTAGTAGACCGTTATCAAATTTTTATCAATGAACAAAAAGGTAATAGGGGTCGTATACTTTAGCCATATGAAAAGGGGTTGTATATTCATTACGGGAAACTATTTACAGGTTACGTTACTACAATAATTACTATTTACAGGATTTGTAACATTGCCCCCTTCCTAAGGACTGCACGTCCCGGGCAGTACAATCCCCAGAAAGGGTGCCAAACTTCTATCACAAGTTTACAAATATACACATTAATTAATAACTAACAGATACAGAAAACACAATAATAACAAGAAATATTACTAAACATTAAAAGCGAAAATTATCTACAACTTTTATGTTATCAACCATGGTTGTGTACATAATGCTCATGAACTATGGCCATAGTATGGGGCTAACCGATCATAATGTACAACCCTAGGTTTTGCATTAGGTGATTTTTGGATCCTCACTACGACGTCATTCAGTCGGTTAAGGACTTTGTAGGGTCCATCCCAATGCGACTGCAATTTGGGTGACAGACCTTTCCGTCGGATGGGATTCCATAACCAAAACTTGTCGCCTTCGTTGAATTCATGTCCAGTAGACCTTGTGTCGTATCGGGTCTTCATCTTCTCCGCCGCGATGTTGATTCGCTCTCGTGCGAAGTTATGAACGTCTTCCAACCGGGCCTGGAGATCCTGGATGTACTCCTCAGGCGATGCAGGCGCATCCGGAGGACGACCGAAGACGACGAGATCACAAGGTAGCCGAAGCTCTCGTCCGAAGAGCATCTGAGATGGGGCATATCCGATAGTCTCGTGGACAGCACTGCGGTAGGCCAGCAGGAACAAAGGTAGCTTCTTGTCCCAATCCTGTTGATTTCTGGATACCATAAGCGAGAGATTATTGAGGATTGTGCGGTTAAATCTCTCCACCATGCCGTCCGATTGTGGGTGTAGTGGTGTTGTCCTAGTTTTCTAGATTCCGAAAATTTGACATAGGCCCTTAAACACAGCAGAGATGAAATTCCTCCCTTGATCGGAATGAATCTGCAAAGGTGTTCCATATCTCGAGATCCAATGTTGGACTAGAGTCTCTGCTACGGTGGTAGCCTCTTGATCTGGAATGGGATATGCTTCCGGCCATTTGGTGAAGTAGTCGATGGAAACAAGAATGTATTTGTTCCCATCAGCAGTCCTTGGTAGAGGACCCAGGATGTCGATCCCAATTCGTTCGAAAGGAGCTCCAACGTTGTACAGATGTAGCTTCCCTCTGCTTCTCTTCTTTGGTCCTTTACGAGCAGCACAGGCGTCACAAGAATGGCACCACTTCTCCACGTCATCCTTCGCCTTGCTCCAGAAGAAGCGCTCCCGAACTTTATTGAGGGTTTTCAAGACACCAAAATGTCCTCCAGTCGCACTACTATGTATTTCTTTCAGAACATCTGAAATCCTTGATCGGGGAAGTAGTAACTGCCACCTAGATGTTTTGCCGTCGTCAGATTCCCATTTCCGGTGTAGCACGCCGTTCCGTAAATGGAGTGAGTTCCATAAAGCCCAGTATCTTTTTGTTGCAGGACTGAAGATGGAAACGTCCTGCCAGCTAGGGCGTCGACTGTCACTTTCCATGAACTCTAAAATTGGTTTTATGTCGGGGTCTTCGAGTTGATCTTTTCGAACTTGTTCATCACTCCATGGATCAGGTTCTGATGATGTTGGAGTCACTGTCACCTGATAGGCGGTAGGGCTAGTCGTTCCATACTGTTTCTCGATTCGGGAACAATAGTGGCAGTTCTCAGGACAGGGTCTCCTTGATAAAGCGTCAGCATTACCGTGAGATAACCCTTTTCGATGCTTGATCTCCATGTCATATTCCTGGAGCCGCTGTATCCACCTGGCTATCTGACCTTCCGGATTTTTGAAGTTCAAAAGCCAAGTTAATGAGGCATGATCTGTCCGAAGCAGAAATTTTCGGCCGTAGACGTAATGATGGAAGTGTTCTACAGCTTTCACTATGGCCAGTAACTCCTTTCTGAAGACGCAGTAATTTCGCTCCGACTTTGATAAGCATTTGCTCCAGTAAGCGATGACGTGTTCATTGCCGTCAATTTCTTGGGATAAAACAGCTCCGATGCCCTCGTGGCTCGCATCAGTGTCTAGGATGAAGGATTTTCCAGGCTGAGAATATGAGAGAATAGGCGTTGATGTTAAAGCCTCCTTCAGTCGTAGAAATGCATCTTCGCATTCTTTGGACCATTCAAACTTTTGCTTGCTCTCCGTCAGCTTATGCAAAGGTCGTGCAATGTTGGAAAAACCCTTCACAAACTTCCTGTAGTACGTGCAGAGCCCCAGGAAACTTCGCAGCTGATGGATGTTTTCGGGACGACTCCAACTCTTGACCGCAGATAACTTTTCTGGATCGGTTTGTACACCTTCAGAAGAGATGATGTGACCAAGGTAGTTCACTTCCCGGCGGAACAAATTACATTTGGACGGGCTTAACTTCAGATTGGCTTCCTTAAGCTTCTGCAGCACCTTCCTAAGATTTTCCAGATGTTCTTCGAATCTGCGTCCCACGATGATGATATCGTCTAAGTAGACCAGACAGGATTCGTAAGAAATTCCTCTTAACACTGTCTCCATAAGACGCTCGAACGTAGCTGGTGCATTGCAGAGGCCGAAGGGCATCACTTTAAACTGCCATAAGCCTTGTCCAGTTGTAAACGCTGTCTTCTCTCGGTCATCAGGGTGTATCTCAACCTGCCAGTAGCCGCTCTTCAAGTCCAGGGTCGAAAACCACTTGTGTCCGGAAAGAGTGTCCAAGGTGTCGTCTATCCGTGGAAGAGGGTAACTGTCTTTCTTGGTGATTTCATTCAGCCGTCGGTAATCGACACAAAATCTGGTGAAGCCATCTTTCTTTCGGACTAAGACGATGGGAGAGGCCCAAGGACTGGAAGACGGTTCGATTACATCATTCTTCTTCATCTCTTTCAGGAGGGTCTCAACCTCTTCCTTCTTGGCGAACGGTAGTCGTCTTGGATGCTGTTTAATAGGGGGGTGTTCTCCAGTGTAAATCCTATGCTGCGTTAAATTCGTACGGCCAATATCCTCCGATGTAGATGAAAACAGATGCTTGAAGTCATCCACCAATTGTTCCGCAGCAGTTCTTTGATCTTTCGATAACGGCGCACTCCCAATTAACTTCGATGTCAAGGACTCAGAAGACACAGTTTCGGGGGAATTGATTCTTCTAATGATGCAGTTTCCTGGAGTACAAGTTGCTAACACTTCACCTCTCCGAATATTCCTTGGCCTTTCACTCACGTTGGCGACTCTTACAGGAATTACATCCTTAGAAAGGTCCACAAGCGTAGATGCTACCAGCACTCCTCTTAGGTTATTGCTTATGTTAGGGTATTCAATGAGTCCAAATCGAAAACTATTGCTTTCTTCAAGGGAGCCAGGTATTAATGATTCTGACCTTGAGGGAATCGATAAATCTGTTTGGGCTATTATTTGATGAGCGGATTTTACATCACTTTCTGCGGGGAAAACGGCTATGTCTTCTCTCATCGAGTGCAGCTCATTAGTCTTGAAGTCGAGAGTGAAGTCATATTTCTTCAAAAAGTCCAATCCGAGAATGAAGGGGTCCGTGATATTAGCGACGAATGCCGTATGATGGTAGGTGGCATTCCCAAACACTATTTCCAAGTCCACTTTACCGTCAATCTCGATCTTGTCACCTGTCACAGTCTGGAGACTTACGCGTGGCGATGTCCACAGCAGTTTCAATCCAAATTCACGAGCCACATCTGTCCTAATGATTGTCACATTGGCTCCAGTGTCGACAATCAGTCTGCAGGGGTTCCCATTTACATGTGCGTAAATGAAAAGTCCATCACTACCACTACTAGAAGAGGAAATCTGCAGAGCTCTGGTGGTGGTGATTTCCTTCCCTCGCGTAGCTTGGCGAGCCGGACAACTCCTTCGCAGGTGTCCTTCGCTACCGCATTTCCAGCACTTCTGCTCTTGTTTCTTTTGGGCTGTTATGCTGCTCAGATGTCTTGTCAAGTCACCGAGTTGTCTCTCAAGTTCAGCGAGGTGGGACGACCTGGAATCGGACTCATCAGCTTCCTGAGTCCGGATTAGATGGCGATCCACACGGGTTGCTTCTTGGGCGGCCTCGTATCTCATCGCATACACAGCAGCAGAATTCAGGTCTTTGACATCCGCCACCCGTTGAGCTTTCTGGATTTCCGGATCTCGAACCCCGTCGATGTAGTAGTTGAGTGCCAGGTTGTCTCGAACATCCGCAGGACAGTCACAAAATGCAAGATGAGACAGTCTCTCAATGTCCGCCGCAAGCTCTTGCAGGGTTTCCCCGGTTTTCTGGAAACGGGACTTCAACTGGAGTCGGCTGAAATCTTTCTGGCACTTCTCACCGAAGCGAAGCTCCAACGCAGATGTGAGGGCGGCGAAATCCAGGCGCTGGCCGTCCGGAAGGGTCTGAAGAATGTCCGCTGCGTCACCTCTCAGGGATGCTGCAAGATGGCAGGCCTTGGTAGCAGAGTCCCATCCGTTCGCTTCCGCCACTATCATGAACTGAGTTTTGTAAACCTGCCACGAAGTTTTCCCATCAAATTTGGCAAGTTTAATGGACGGTCGAGCAACCGATGTGGGAGCGCCAAACTGTACAGAGCTGCTTTCCGCGGTCGCCAATCTCCTTTCCAGGTCTTTAAAGATGTCTTCTTTAAGTTGATGAAATTTTCTATCTTCTTCTTCCAGTTTATTTTCTACAGCATTGCATCGGCCTTCAACGTAACTTAATTTTTCTTCAAATTTCTCTTCGATTTTATTTTCCACTGCGATGAATCGGCCTTCAACTGCCTCAAACTTTCCTTCAATAGCATCAACTCGATGCTCTATTTCATTAAATTTATTTTCCATCACAGTCTTTACCGAAGTAAGATCGTTTTTAATTTCCTCTTGGTTAGAAACTAGGTCATTTTTCAGCACCGTTAAATCACTTTTCAATTGGTTTTGATTAGCCGCCATATCATTTTTTAATTGTTCTTGATTAGCTGCCATATCATTTTTTAATTGTTCTTGATTAGCTGTAAAACTTGCTGTCAAGTCACTTTTCACAGAGGTGATTGCGTCAAGAAGTTGTTTTAATTGTTCATCCATTGCGCGAGTAATCACCATAAAAATAAAGTCCAAATTTAAAAAGTCTTTATGAAAAAAAAATGTCCAAAGTCACACTTACTCCAAGAAAGTCCAGAAGTAGGCCCCACGTTGGGCGCCAAATTGTAACGGATTCGGTGCGACTTCCACTTTCTTGAAATGAAGACACAGTTCTTGATAAAAACACAGGAAATTTATTTACACTATGTACAGGAAAGATCTTCAACAACTGCTAAATTATTCATCAGCAATTAAGCAATTATCACACAACACCGTAAACTCAACGTTTACACACGTATTTACATCCAAATACGAAAACAACACAGCGAAATGCCTCGCAATAAACAGAGCAAAAATGCTCTCAGTTCGAAATATCAATCGAAACTCCCCTGTTTATCCATCGCTAACGGCTTTTATAGACACCGAAAAGAAATTTCTCAAATATTCCACACGCTTCTGTAAAATAGTAGACCGTTATCAAATTTTATCAATGAACAAAAAGGAAATAGGGGTCGTATACTTTAGCCATATGAAAAGGGGTTGTATATTCATTACGGGAAACTATTTACAGGTTACGTTACTACAATAATTACTATTTACAGGATTTGTAACAATATATATATATATATATATATATATATATATATATATATATATATATATATTGCGGCCCTCCAGTGGGTCATACGGCTCCCGTTGAGAGACCCTGGTCTATTCTGCACAAAAGTATTAACGCCATCTTGTTATTGCTTTTGAGAAAACCTTTTTTTGAAGCATAGAGAAAATTCCCCTTTGCTCTTTACGGTATTTATTAAATGTCATGACTTTCTGATTTTCATTTTCTCCTGAGGTTGTTTTCTCGAAAGCATCAAGTCTCGTTTGCAACAACTAAATTTGTTTTAGTAAAGTTTTAAAAGACACACTAATCAAATTTTGCCTTCACTGCTATGCAGAATTTGAAAACAATTTTCCCATTTAGCTCAGTTTGATGGCTTTGCGGTTATTTAGTCATTTTTTTTATCACTTTATACTGTAAAATTATTTGTTGAGGGAAAAGAGTAGAGATTGTAGACCTGAGCACAACCTCCTATGTATCAGGCCTACGCGCTGTATTGCGTAATGGATGTCACATGACCTTAAGCAGGCGGTTATCTTCGATCGGCGGGAAATTCCCTTTAGTTCAAACAGTGTTCGTGTACTTCTAAGTAGCTGCTCGTTGCAGAAGAAATATGTTTTTTCTTCTCACAACTCTGAAGTATCAATTAGCAAAGTAATATTAATTCGAAATGTGTGAATCTTTAGTTAACGTTACCAGCTGTTTTTATGGATGATGTTCTATTTTTGTCCTTTGTATTTGACTGCGCTTAAAGCTGTAATGAAATCGTTATGTCATGAGTTTACATTATAAGCCGTTGGGATACTTTGGTACTGAAAATTTAACGTATCAAATGTTTAACATTTCCAAATATGTTTGAAGCTACTATCGTTGGATTAAAAAATATTCTTAAGAAAGTAAATCTGTTTATCAATGCTTATTTTTTAAGCATAATCGATAACAAAAATAAATACACTAAAACCTCCCCTAACGGACACCCTTTCTATGCGGACAATATTTAATTCCTCGATTACAACGTAAATAAAATTATTAAACCTCTGTCCTGAGGACACCCTTTTATTGCGGACAAAAAATTTGTCCTGTTAGTTTTACTGTACTTGTTAAATAATGTTTTAAGGATTTTTCCCCTGTAAGGTACACATTTTTATCACTTTCGATTTTAATGACAAAGCTTTTGTGCCCTCACTTTGGGTAATAATTATTTTTTTGTAACTATTGTTTCAAGCAACTTTTTAACATGAATTGTCTGAAGAGTGCAGTTCAATAGATACGTTAAATCGTGACTTTTTAAAAGGACCAACTGTTTCTCTTTTAAACCCAGCTTCTATTTGTATAAATGTATTTCAAAATGTTGTGGAAATTGTTTTAGGGGGAATTCAGATCAAATAAAAATTAATTAAAGTTTTATCAACTATTAGTGAGCCATGCATTAGAAATGTGGGACATAACCATTGCAAGCTTAGCTCTCACAACATTTTCTTGATTTTGAGAAATATAATGCAAATGATTTATAAAATACTGTTGAATAACTTTTACAAAAAAAAGAAAAAAAAGATGAAAAGTATAGTAATGAAAAAGCAGATTAAAAAAAAAAAACAACTCACCGTAAATAGATAACTTATGATAAATCTAATAATATTTTTTACTCTGAAATATATGCATCAGTATTGTCATTTAATACCAATTGTTTAGTTTGTTTCATGTTCAGATGTTTTGTAATTATTATTGAGTATTGTAGTGATTTTTTTCTCAAAAATGTATGTTGTGTCTTTTGTTTGTAACAGTTAGAAATATGGCTAAATATTGTTTTTTTTTTATTCCATTTTATATTACTATTTTATTTGTCCACATTTTTGTCAAAGGAAATCAATATACTACTGTAAATCATTCGTGTGAAGAACGCAAAATATTTATTAGTTTATGAATAAGAATATGCACTTCCCTGATTATCTTAACTCATTTTACAATTTACAGTAAGCACAATTTATTTCGCACTTTCTTTTGCATTATGATTTAAAGTTCAAATGTATTTTCTCTTTACACATCCAAGTAATTTCACAATTTCATTTCTTATCTATATTTATTGCGAATATAATAATTAATGTATCATTCAAGAATTTTAATTTAGTTTACTATTTAAGAGCTATTTGTGTCGATATTAAAACTCGAACGATATAAGTTTTTAATTGAGAGCTGTATCAGAGTATTTCATCTAAAAACCGACTGCTTTCTCGATGGATTTAAAAAAATCTAAATTTTTATTCACGGTAGAGCTATTATGAGATGTAAACCAACCTGCCTTCCCGGCGGCCATGTTGAATGAGCGCGCAGGCCTTGTGTTAAGATGGCTGTGACCTGAGCCTATATTATCTCTATACTATTCAAACTCGTGGGCGTCTATCTGGCTGTCCAATTATTTCCTCCAGGATATTCGTTTGGTAGGGATCAAGGCATGTATTCAGCGAAAACTGATACCGGAAGTAACCAAAGCAACGTAACAATTGGCGGTACCGTTGTCTAGAATATAACTGGTTTTCGAACTGATCGATTCAGTTCAAGCCTTCTTTTAAAGTGACCCATATCCTTCTGATACCATTCAAAATCAATAAGATGAACTTAATTTTTGAAGAATACAATGGCAGTTAAAAAAAAATAAATAAATAAATGATAAAACCTTAAAATCTATCGTATCGTTTCACCAATTAATAGTCTTCTTTAATTATACAGAAAAATAAAAATGAAAGAGAGATCATACTATGTCTGTCACTAACATTCCTTTTAATATCAGATCCTATTTTTTGTATAATGCATTATGACGAAACAAAAATTTAAAACTAAAATGAAAGAATTCATGAAATATTCCCCGGTAGACTTAATTAAAAAGAAGGCTAATAAGCAAGAATAGTTTTTTCTTCTTCCGTAATAATATATGAAAATGACTAGTAAAGATTATTTTAGAGGAAAAAAATAAGTATTATCTTTACGAAGAGCAATAAAAAAACATTTTTTTTTTCATATTAAATCTGCAAAGAGTAAATGCCATTTATGGAAATGAACTGATAAGTGTTTTGGCAGTCATTGCTGTAAAAAGTGCTGCTTCACTTGTTTAAAAGTATATTTATCCATGTTCTATAGCATGCAAGAAATATTTTATCTTCAGTTCACCTGTAGTTGGTTGATTGGGCGAGGGTTTTGGCACAACAGTCCAAATGGGACACACTGCGTCATGCGATTTGAGAATGTTCAAAATTAGAGTTACATTTTAAGAAATGCCTGTCAAATTTCCATTGTCTATTTTTGTACATCTCCTGTCTGTAGGTCACTTTTTACTTGGGAAATGCGCAACATTTTTATTCAGGTTAATAATTTTATTTCAAAACTATCTGTTATGTTATTTCGATACTCTTCGGGTTGATTTCACATGCAGTTTTTTTAATGACATATTTGAAGCTGCATTCATGATTTCATTTTTTTTAAAGAAGGATACATTTGGTGTACCTATCCAAATAGCTCTCAAACAAGTCTCTCATTAAAATGGATAATGATATTTGACACGAAATTTCTTATTAGATTTATTATTCCATGCTTTGACACGAAATTTTTTATTGGATATATTATTCCATGCTGTCATTCTTCATTACGTTAAAAGTCATCCAAAAACGTCGGCAAATGAGGATGCAGATCATTTAATCTGAGATATAGGAAATTCTACCAATCCTCCCGACCAGGAAACAACACAAATATTGTAATGACTAAAAAAAAGTTGAATGATAAGTAACTGAAATAGCTTAACAAAACATGTTTTTGGTCCATAAATAGTTTTTGGTAGTAAGAAGCAAAGAGATGTAATAGAACATTTTTAAGTTTTGAGTAAAACGCGTTTAAAGATAACTTCTTAGGTAGGCTTTCATTGAAATTTTTTTTATAAATCATGCTGTATAGCAGCAACTATCAGAGCTACTAGTACTATCTCTTGCCGAAATGCTGATTTGAGGTTCACCTACCATTTTTACTGGTTATCTCCAAATTTTTAATTTTATCACTTACATTCCTTTGCTTCCCACTGCCTTATTTGGCCTCGTTTCCCCATAGCAACATTTTAAGAAAAGTCACCTAGTTTAGCGACAAAAAGAAGGTTCTAGAAACGATGTTTAGGATGTCGATATTCTTTAATGGTTACGAAGCTACAACAACTATCTTTTTCTGGCGACTTTTTTAAAATAACGCCTAATTTCAAGACCCAATATTTCGATAACGGGGGGCAAGGGGAATTTGATTTATACGTCAAAACACATGTTTTAACATGGTCATTGAATTACAAATTATATAATATTTTTCATTTTTACACTTTTTTATGGGGTTCTGGTTATGACTCGAGCTGTCCATACGCGAAGTCTTACCGCGAAAATCTTTAATTGAAGCAACGCGTGGATGATTGGCAGTATAGGTGAAATAAGTCCAAAGCAGGGTATCGAGTGCATGTGACTTTCCTCTGGGCAGAGCTAAGACCACTGTTAGTCCAGTAGAAATGGCGCTAGGGGTCAGGTAACATGCTCCTAATGAAACATACTAAAAATATACATCCGTACTGTTGGGAAAAATATGTTTTTTGGCCCCCATTTTGAAAAATCATAAAAGAAAAAATAAATCAATTTTATGATTTATTAAATGAGATAAGTTTAAGAAAAGTTTCTGTACTTACTGTGCAGATTTTTACCATCTCTACTGTGATACAAAACTCATCAAAACTATCATTGCAATAGAAGTTTGCACTAGTTACCACTTGGGGGCGCCCTGTTAGTGCTTTCCTTGTTGGATGAATTGCTGGGCGTTCTTGCTGACCACTCAGGATTGCACACATGCACTGAATCATATATTTACGATTGCAGTCTGCTTGTTTGAAGCAACTTGGCTCTTCTATCTTCAGTTAGCATCAGCCATAATGTAGTGGTATGTTGTGTTAATTTGAGGCTTCTGGGTCATTTAAGTAATAGTTCCATAAAGATGTTTTTGTATAAATTTCAGCTTGGTCAAGATAGTTTTCTTAGCAGGTAAAAGATTGTTGATAGTTTATGGTGCACAGGATCTTGTGATAGTATGAGATGGTTACGTGAGATAAATAGTTTTTTTTATCAATCAGTTTACCTGAAGCCTGTTGATGTTGTTGCTTAAATATTATTTATTGACTTTAAATTTAAATTTGTTGCATATACTTGTTATTCCAAATAAATGTGTTTGATTTTAGACCATTGACTCTGTATTAATCGGTGAAACATCTCTAGGGTTTATTTTTCACTATGGTTCTCTGTTTTGTTAGAAGCAGATTTTTATGCACTGTATAAAGCTAAACCTGCTAACAGCAAACCTATTTTCCTAGATCTCTAAAATTATTTGTCGGCTTTCAGATTCGAAATTACCTATCGTTGTGGCACGACGAGAAGAAGCAGCAGCAACTCATATTCCAGTAGAGCACTTACGAAGCTCACACGAGGTAGATGACCCAAAATTAATTTTACATGCTGCTGATGCAACTCTACGAGGTACCTCTACTATTCATATTCACTCGCCAGATAGCAAGATACAGATGTTCTTGTATTGACTCTTTGGCGATACCCCATAATATGCTCCAGAACAGAACATCGTGAATTGTAAAAGGCAATTTGCTCTCAAAAAAAAAAAAAAAAAAAAAAAAAAATTGCAATGCTTTAACTGGCTTTCATGCACTCACTTTTCGTAACTTAAAAATTGAGGTACTATGTTTTAGGCCACTCACAATCGAAAGGTGGAACGAATATGATCCGCAAGTTGACTATCAATGGCCTATACTCAACTGTGCTCTATAATTTACAGCACATTTGTAATTGTATAAGTTTCTATTAGGCGTTCTTTAAAAATTGTTGTGCGCGCATAAATTCTGAAGAAATTGCTGCTTAAGAGAAGCAAGTTATCGTTTAATTGAATCCCCACTGATCGGACAAAAGAGGTCTAAAACAATGCTTATAACTAAAAATATTAGAGTTCCAATTTCAGAGGGTTCCCCCAGACCCCCCAAATGACAGGCCTGGGTAAAGGGTACAAATTCAATACTAACTCATTTTCTTCGTGCCAAAATCTATCAGAAAAATTAACTCCCATAATTTTATCACAAAAATCGCAACAAAACCACTTGCCCCTCATTCCAGTTATAATCTCCCTGCCCATCTGCTCCATTTTTGGGGTTGGCAGCATCCAAATTCGCTTTCCTCGTGCTAATACTTTTCAAAAAAACTAACTCCCGTAATTGTGTCACAAAAATTAAACGGAAAATCACTCCCCCCCCCCCCACACGCGCAGTTACAACCGCACCTCTTCCCTCCTGCACCATTTTCGGAGTTGTCAACATCCAAATGCGCTTTCCTCGTGCCAATACCTTTCAGCAAAAAAAACTCCCATAATTGTAGCACAAAAATCGCACGGAAGAAATTTGACCATTTGCTCCTCCACTAAGAGTTCAATACTTGTGCACTTCCCTAGTAGCTAGAAAAGCAAAGAAGAACCTAGAAAATACATTTTAGGAAAAAGGAATAAATCAAACCTATGCTTGTAAAGGCAAAGAGCTAGTCAATAAATTTTAGCTAACGAGATTGAGTTGGGCAAAAAATGCTGAATATTTGTTCTCATGTTCTTATTTTACAAAGACGTCAGCGAGGAAAAGGCCGCATAATGTCAAAGAAATTCAATTAGTTTTTGCATTCTTTCTGTGTAAATGCTTGGAAGGCTTCAAGACTTGTAATATAGGCTGCTAAATTAATCTGTCTTTTCCTTGGTTGGTGTTTTAGAAGAACTTTGTGTGTTGGATCTCTTTTGCATTCTAATAAGATTAATTTAAATTAAGTTTTTGAAAAAAGGGCAGAAGAAAAATACCGCTTTTTTCTTAGAAGAAAGATTTAGTATTTTCTTTGTCATGTGACACAAATTTAATTTTTCTCGTGGAAAATAAAGGTCGGTCATTTATTTTAGCATTTTATATCCATTTTTAAAATTGAATTTTTAAAATTGTTTTCATTAAAAAAGAAATTTTAATGAGAAAACAGTAATTATCGAGTTATTTGCATTAATGAAATAATACCAAGCAGTTAAAAGAAAATAAGAGAATATGAATTTGAATTTTTAATTTCCGAACTGGAGATCATACAATTAGAAACCACTTATCAAAAAAATTTCTTTTTCTGTACACTATTTTTGTAAATTTTACACTAAGCTCTGATTGAACATTCAACCTAAAATAATAAGTGACGTTGCATGACAACTATGAAAAATGTGTCTAAAAAACTGAATTTTTAGAAATGCACCAAAACTAGCTATTGTGCAAGAAGCAATGCATTTTTGGCAAATGTACTAAACACACTCATGTATGAGTTAAAAAATTATTTCAACTATATTTGTCGCAAAAATGCAGGCGTCTAAAAAATTGTTAATTTTTTTTGAATAATCATTTTGTAAAAAGTCGATCTTTTGTAATCATTATATTTTCAGGTCATTAAAATGTAACTGTAGTAAGCGGGAAAGATAGATCTGCTTTGCAGATTTATCGATGTAATCATCGATGTAAGTTTAATATTTTATTTGAAATCTTTATTTAAGAAAAATAAATATAAGCAGGAAGTAGATTAATGACTAAAAATAAGTACATATTTGGAAGAAAATTTAATCAAGAACATGAAAATATAATGCTGAATTTATAATGATCACCATGAAATGATTATTTCTAAAGAAATATGTTTATGTATTTTGCAGCTAAGGTCAAAGGGCTTATGATTGTAACTGAATTTCGTGATAAAAAGTATCACCACACTCAAAACATTTGAAGAACAAAGCCTATATTATTTACATTACAATGCTACAGCAGCATTTACCAAACCTACAAATTAAAAAACAAAAAACAACTACTGCTATTTTAAAATGTTTTTAAAAGTGCAAAAACTGTATGCTTTATGAAAATAAAATACTGCATGGTTTCAGAAACGTCAGAGAAAATGTAACAGAAAGTATCTAATTTACATCTTAAAAAAATCGCTCAAGTTCAAATAAACATTTCCTGTGATTGAATTTTGTGGCTATGTATCGAAATAAAAAACAAAAAGAACTTGGTGTAATTAACAAAAAGACATATTTTGAACCTTGAAAATAAAAGTATTTTAAAATTACCTGACATGATCGTAGCAATGAATGTAGATGCGATGAAATTGCTGCGCCGACAGAAGTTTCCGATTATTATGAAATTCATCATCCTCATCAGAAGCCATATCGCGAATCATCTCTAGAACAACAAAACGTGGAAGAACGCTCAGCAGCAGTCTTTCCTATAGAAAAAGTTGCAAATACAATCCAAACTTGAATTAGTAATAAGATAACTAACTTAACAAATTTAGATTAAAGTGATAAAAAACATTTAAAAATGAAATGAAAAAGGAGGAAAAAAAAAAAAAAAAAGATTGCTCAGTATTATAAACAAAGTCAACTTTTCCGTGTTCCAACATTTGAGTTCTAGCTATTTCTCTCTTCCTTGTTTAACTTAATCTCTACATTTTTTCCAAATGTACATATAATATATTTAAACCCTTACTACTAAAACAAAATAAGTTCCAAAAAAATAATGCTTTGTGCTAGATACTTGAACGAAATTTGGTTAATAGAATATCCGAAACGAACATTAATAAAATAGAAAATAGAAAGTTCTTTAAAATGCAAAAGAATAATAATAATAAAAAGAAAACATTAAAGTCACAGATAAAACTAAGAAAAAACTAAGAAAATTCTATTGGTTTATTAAGATAGCTCAAGTCAGTGTCAAAATTAAAATTTCAGCTTTTTTTTTCACTTACTCGAAAATGGGTAGAGGATGGTAGTTTCAGCAAAAACCAAAAATTTGCAAATTACATTTCTGTTTAGAACGAGTAAATCTAAAGTTAAATTATTTTTGTACAACTCGCTTCACGTTCGACATCATTTCTGTAACAGAAAATAGTATTTTCTTATGTTTCAGTTTAGGCTCCTTCATTTAAGCAGTTACTGATACATATTGCTTGTGTCACACATGTCACATAAGTATTGAATAAATACCTTTGTGCCACAAAGTATCGGTAAAAAAGCAACATTATAAATGTGTGCGAAGGAAAGAAGATATCTCTCTTCTACAGAGCTCTCGTAGCTTGAGGCATTACCTATTAAAGCAAGATGTTGCCATTTCCTTACTGAAAGTGCTTAATTTCTATTAGTGAGAACCCTCGATTCATATTTTATATCAGCTATATTTTTCTTCTAATAAACGTATTCACCTGTGGCTCAATGATACACCTTTCATTTTACTTCGATTGCTAATGCTTCTGTTTACCCAGCAATAGGATACTAATTAAAGTTATATAAACCAAGTTCTGTCAATAATAATATTAATTTTGACTTAGGAGATATGGAGAGAACAACACGAAGGTAACAATGAACATGAAAAATGGTTATTACATATAGGTTGTTTCGAAATTCATAGATAACAATTTATGGGGGTGGGATAGAAAATTACTAAACAATGAAGAATAAAATGGAACATATGGTAGCAAACGCAATGCTAATTCAGTACATGCACATAATAACAGAAACTGATGGATGAAAAACACGTCGCAAATTTATTACTCAGAGAGACGATTCTACGCAACAATTTAGTTTTTAAGAACGGTTTAAAGCAGTTGTTAAAATTTGTGGCCCTGCTGCCAGGCTTGTCATTTTGGCGATCGGGCGGGGGGGGGGGGGGGGGGTACGTATTTTTGAACGTATTTTGGTGTTTTTCCCCTATAAAATGTATTGAGCATAACCCTTTGCCTCCCTCCTCCCCTGGAAAATTTTGATATGACGGGCCTTCCTGCAGCTGCATTATTCGCAAAGACAACCTACCGACGACGCGCGACGTCGCAACGACGGCAACGACGGGTCATTCTGACAAGCTCTCATCCATCGCTGCATTGTCGCTGCGACTCATGTTATGTTGTAAGAGCTGTAAGCCTTGGGACTTGAGATTTATTAAGAGTTGACTGTATTATGGTTGAAAATAGTTCGTTAAGCGTCGTGAAAGTTTTTCTACAAGGTTATGTAGCGCAAATGATTCCTTTATTTTTTATTTGCAATGTTCTTATGTAATAAGTTATATTAATTAGCGTGGGTTGTTTTCTTGTCCATTTTGACTGTAGGTGGCGCAGGAATAATTAATTGCCTGTTAGTTTAATTTTAGCGATCTTCGGTTTGTGTTTCAGTTGATCTGTTATATATATATATATATATATATATATATATATATATATATATATATATATATATATATATATATTAGAGAACTAATTATCCGGGAAGTTCGGGACCATCGCTGTCCCGGATATCTGAATTTCCACGTTTTCTGGATCGCTAAAAAGCGCTATTGGCCGTTTGTTTATGAAACTTAAATTATTTTATTAAATAGTAATACATATTAAAATAAGAGGAAAACAGTTCAGAAATTCTTATTATTGAAAGTTATCCATAAGACCTGAGACACTCACATTTATTTTGAAAAGGGGGAAAAAACCCACTTTTCCATATTTTAAAACAAAAGAAAATGAAGTTAAGGGCAAGCAACAAGTTTTTGAACATAAATGTGCAATTTTTCTACTATAGTGTATGAAAGAATTTGTTTTCTTGAACGCGCTTTTTTTTAAATTTCGTGTAAAGTTTTGAGGTTTGCGATTATGGTAGGTGTTGATAACTACTGCTTTTGTATTAAGTTCATAGCGCCCAAAAGAAATTTGATTTATGAGTCTTGCGTTTAACGATTTCTAGATTCCACCATCAACTATCCGAAAAATTCGCAAATCTGGTTTTAGGTGTTTCCCGCGCTTTT